>NC_059206.1:14933001-14982943 GCF_020615455.1 Coregonus clupeaformis
ATTTCCACACTAGGAGGTTGGAATAATACTGTGAAATTGTAAAAATGATGATAATGATAGTGTAAGATCTGTTAGAAAAGACTGCCTGAAATTTCAACCTGTTTTGGTTGGATGGAGTTTTGGCCTACCAGGCAATACATTCGTTAGTAGACTAATAAGAGAGTTCCAAACCTCTCTGCCAATAACATCTAGTTTTTGTTTTTCCCCTCCCCACTCAGACCACTCAGACAGAAAACAATCACAGTAAGGTAGTTAATTGTTACCCAGAAATGTTTTGATATTGAGATAAAAACTGCTGCATTGGCCCTTTAACATTAATTTAGCATATTTAGAGTAATAGATATCAGACAAAGTATATACAAACGTGTATAGTCATGGTAAATCCCCTATGGAGGGATTTTATAGCCCTTCATTTAAAATATATTGAACTAAAATATAAACGCAACATGCAACAATTTCAACGATTTTACTGAGTTACAGTTCATATAAGGAAATCAGTCAATTGAAATAAATAAATTAGGCCCTAATCTATGGATTTCACATGACTGGGCAGGGGATCAGCCATAGGCCCACCCACTTGGGAGCCAAGCCCACCCACTGGGGAACCAGGCCAGCCAATCAGAAAAACCCCTCAGTTTCATCAGGGTGGCTGGTTTCAGACGATGCCGCAGGTGAAGAAGCCGGATGTGGCGGTCCTGGGCTGGCATGGTTTATATTTGTATTCAGTATAGTATACACGATGACCATAACACTGTGAATCATGTTGTTACGACAGAGGAGGTGCTTATCTCTCATCAATCAATAAAATACCTTAAAAAAGGTAAGTCGGTGGAAAGAATTTGAGGACAAAATATTGTTAATGTAATAATGATGAGGTCTATAGCTGCAGGCAGTATTGCTGTAAGGCAGCCCGGCTGGCCTGTTTTCAATAGACGGTGCTTTCCAGCAACGAGGGCTTACCGACATGTGACCTATTGAACGGTGACTGGAAAGCTTGCAAGTGGTGCTGTCAACAGCAGGACATAAATAAAGCTAAAGATAGGGTGATGTGGCTGAGGCTGCTGGTCAGCCCACTGCTTTTTATAGATACACTTTGATTTATAAAAGGCGATGGGGACTATTTTAGATCCTGGGTCTTGGAAATTTCTAATGATCTCTGGGTACGTGATAGACCTAAGCGTGGTGGGTTCAGGAGATAGCAGATGTGGCGAGTGACGAGTCAACCTTAACCATGTTGGTTGGAGTCCATGCAGTAGGAGAGATTGTTGGTCATCCATTTGATGACTTTCCTTGAACCCAGAGGCAGGCCAAGCTGTCTGATGGTCACATACTAGAGAGGGGGTGACTTGGGTCATGTGGAGAGAAGGAGTGAGAGGTTTACTACTTGAAACTCTCAAAGTGCGGTAATATTTCAGGCTAACTGCTCGGTAATGCAAACCTGTCAATCCTGTTGGCTGGTGTTATTGCTAGGGTCAGGGGTCAACATGTTGGCATGTTCAAGAGGGATCCTCTGTCATACTATAGAACACAGACCAAGGGTTGACCTTAACCTTAACCCCACTGCTAACCCTAATTAATGCCTACCCCTAACCTTAAATTATATTGAACAAAAATATAAACGCAACATGTAAAGTGTTTGTCCCATGTTTCATGAGCTGAAATAAAAGATCCCAGAAATGATCCATACGCACAAAAATATTTATCTAAAATGTTGTGCACAGATTTGTTTACATCTCTGTTAGTGAACATTTCTCATTTGCCAAGATAATCCATCCACCTGACAAGTGTGGCATATCAAGAAGCTGTTTAAACAGCATGATCATTACACAGGTGCACCTTGTGCTGGGGACAATAAAAAGCCACTCTAAAATGTGCAGTTTTGTCACATAACACAATGCCACAGATGCCAGTCTCAAGGTTTTAGGGAGTGTGCAATTGGCATGCTGACTGCAGGAATGTCCACCAGAGCTGTTGCCAGAGAATTCAATGTTAATTTCTCTACCATAAGTCGCCTCCAACGTCGTTTTAGAGAATTTGGCAGTAGGTCCAACCGGCCTCACAACCACAGACCACGTGTATGGCGTTTGCTGATGTTTTCTGACCCACGCCCCTACCTTTTAAAAAAAGGTATCTGTGACCAACAGATGCATATCTGCATTCCCAGTCATGTGAAATCCATAGATTTGGGCCTCATTTATTTATTTCAATTGACTGATTTCCTTATATGAACTGTAACTCAGTAAACATATTTGAAATTGTTGCATGTTGCATTTATATTTTAGTTCAATATAAGACCAAAAAGCAACATCAAAAAAAATCCTGAATTTTTACAATATAGCCAATTTTGACTTTGCAGCTGGCCTATCTAAGGGGAAATCGCTCAGGTCTGCCTCCAGGACAAGATGCATGACAATAAACAAAACAAAAAAGCAGTTCTGTCAACATCCCATGGCAGTTTAACATTTCTCTGGATGGTATTCATGGTGGGGCGGGGGACATGGAAAAAAGGCAGTAAGTAGAAAGGCAGTTACTGTATATTCTGGTGATCTCTCAGAGCTCTTGGTTATTCTCTATGGGAAGGAGAGGGGAAAGCCCATTTCCAGCATCAGCCCTGTGAGCATGCCATCTCTCTCAAACTAATCATGTGGAAGGCATCTGGCTAGACATCTCACTCCCCTTGGCACTATTTCACATGTCAGTGCTCCCAGTCAGGACTAGCTCAGCATAGCCAAGAGCAGACGTGGACAGTGAGGAGTAGGGTACTCATGTTCTGTCACCATTACTGTTGTAGCAACACCATGGAAGCAAATCAGATCACCATGCACTGAATCAGTGTGCATTTGGGGTTACTCCGTCTCCCTGTTTCCGGTGGTTCCGTGAAGGTTATTTGTGGAGTTTCTGCCAGCCTGCATAAGCCGTTTGTGACCAGTGGTGTCGCATGATGGGTAGGTGAAGGAACCATAGTGAACAAGGTAAAGTGCATGTGCTCCATTTTGCCAATATATCCATGATGGGTCAGGGACACACAGACACAAATGCTTGTTGTGTATTAGACAATTTTCCAATTTTGGTGTAAAATAGTCCATAAATCATGCTTTATGTCTGCTGCCAGGGCCAGTATTACAGTCCATGACCCTCAGTGGAGGTTGTGTGAAGAGGGTACCCACCATTTGCTTTACACTGCTTTATGTGTAAAGGGTATTGTGATAGTGTGATCACCTGACTGCAGTGTCCCATTAGGATGTCCTAGTGGTGATAGAGCTGTGGTGGCTGAGCCACAGAGCCAGCTCAAGGTTATGGGATGAGAGACCCTGGTCTGCCATGGAGTCAGTGGAGCTGCACGTCTATAGGAACCCTACACTGAGCACTGCACATCGACGCCTACACACTGCTAAATATAGATACCAACACATACAGTAAAACACGTGTATTTTAGGAGGCGTCGATGCAGTGCTCCCAAGTATTTTGGGAGGCAGGCGTGAGATATTTTGGGACGGCATCCTTTATTTTCTGGCGGGTGACAGCGATAGATCACTTGTTCAGAGGCAAGTGGGGGAGATACAAGACGGAGCTTGCGTTGTGTTGTTTGTAGCCATGGTAACTGCAGCATGTTAACTGAAGAAGAGATAACATTAATGCCTATTACTGCCTATAACAGTCTTCCAGGCCTGACAAATTGAGTAAAAAAACTTGATTTAGGACCCTTTTCCACTTTGCTGATGTAATTTGAGAATTAAATCAGATAAAACAAACAATATAAATATATATAAATAATAAATAAATCAGAGATAAGATAGTGTCATTGTACAAACAAACAAAAAACGGAAAAAACACATCAGTCCAATGTGCAGTGAAGGAAAAGTCTTAAAAAACTAAACCGCTCAACTCCATTACTATGCAATCACAATGCAATTACCAAAGTACTATGTAACAACAATGTTGTTACTATATAATTACAGCGTTACTACACAAGTATACAAGCAACTTCATGTAAAGTGTTACCTAAATGGTCAATAAAAAGACAACCTGGCAGTGTGCTCAAGCACAAAGACACAAGGTGTATTGTCCTACAGATAGTAGATCGATTTGGGTTCGTATTTCTAAGGCTGGTCAGATGTTGCCATATCAGAGAATCATCAGTAGAAATAACAGACATCCTGATGCCAAATATATATCTGACAGGACCTATTTTGGAAGACTAAATGCAGTTTCAATTACACGGCACATTGATTGTGCTCATGAATATATGCTTGCTCAGGTATCCTCAGGCTTAAGGAAGCTCATTGGATGCTATCTTAGGAGGGTTATGTCAGAAGATATGTTAAATATACACTACACACCCGGTTTAATTTATTATTAATGTACCTGCAAACAGAATATTTCCATAGATGTTACTGCTCAGGTGACAAGTGAGACCAGTTAAGAAATACTGGACAGTTTCAGAATTCTTCAAATCAACTAAATGACTATCTGACCATTCTTTATGTGAAATGAATCCAATATAGCCTACTCAGACAAAGACACATCTATTTAGAGAAGTACTATCACTACCAAATAGTTTGATATTGGTCAAGTAATGAGTTAATCTAAAATAACCCCTACAGAAAATACTGTAGTAAAGCGTGTCAATTCATGCAAGACTACATACTTCAGTTTATTTGTGGTCCATTTGGAAGTTTTGACAGTTGTCACGGTTTGCAATACTAGGGCATAAAACATGTTCATGATGCAGTGAAACCTGAGGTTAAATATGGTCTCTTAGTATGAAGCGCTCCATGGCATCACAGGCTCTTCAAGTTATTATTATTATTATTCAAGTTGAATCAGTCTTAAAGTCTTGTTGGAGCACTCCTGTTGTATATGATGGTAAATGCTGCTACCATGTGGACATCTTTAAAATTGAATACAGATGAGGTAGTTGTAGGATGCTGGGTTCCCAGTCTCCTGAGGCAGACGATTGCCTCCCACAATGTCACCAATGTTTCAGCATACTAGTGCTGTTGCCCTAGGTCTGGGATTTCAGAGATTAGGTTCCCATTGCAGCTTCTACTGGTAACTGGATGTAAATCGGGAGTTGAGAGTTAAAGATGTCACCAGGGTCATGAAGTAGCAAACTTGACGGATGGGTGCAAGAGGCACCCTGCACCATGATCATTATCAATGCACCCCTGCAGCCAGCACAGACCACTGGAGATGCCTTTTAAAAAGGTACATGAACACTCCTTTCCACAGCAAAGGTCAGCAGTAGCCAATTAATACCCAGCCAAGACAGCCTGTTTATTTAGCTTTTTTCTTTTCTTTTACCCCCTTTTTCTCCCCAATTTCGATCTTGTCTCATTGCTGCAACTCCCCAACAGACTCGGGAGGCGAAGGTTGAGTCATGCGTCCTCCGAAACATGACCTGCCAAACAGCGCTTCTTAACACCTGCCCGCTTAACCCTGAAGCCACACCAATGTGTTGGAGGAAACACCTTGCAGGCGCCCGGCCCACCACAAGGAGTCGCTAGAGCACGATGAGCCAAGTAAAGCCCCCCCCGGCCAAACCCTCCCCTAAGCCGGACGACACTGGGCCAATTGTGCGCCGCCTATGGGACTCCCGATCACGGCCGGTTGTGATACAGCCCGGAATCAAACCCGGGTCTGTAGTGACTCCTTTTTACATGCTGATCAGACTGGACGCATCACGTGCCAGAGCGTTGCAAAATAAATGTACCCATACATGTTATTCAATCATTGCTTGCGCGCGTCAGCGTGCATCTGCATAGCCAGGCGTGCAAATAGTCCGGATAGCCATGATTAGCTGTTCAGGAGTCTTATGGCTTGGGGGTAGAAGCTGTTGAGAAGCCTTTTGGACCTAGACTTGGCGCTCCGGTACCGCTTGCCGTGCGGTAGCAGAGAGAACAGTCTATGACTAGGGTGGCTTGAGTCTTTGACCATTTTTAGGGCCTTCCTCTGACACCGCCTGGTATAGAGGTCCTGGATGGCAGGAAGCTTGACCCCAGTGATGTACTGGGCCGTATGCATTACCCTCTGTAGTGCCTTGCGGTGAGAGGCCGAGCAGTTGCAGTTATCCTGGCACCACACGGCCAGGTCTCTGACCTCCTCCCTATAGGCTGTCTCATCGTTGTCGGTGATCAGGCCTACCACTGTTGTGTCGTCGGCAAACTTAATGATGGTGTTGGAGTCGTGCTTGGCCATGCAGTCATGGGTGAACAGAGAGTACAGGAGGGGACTGAGCACGCACCCATGAGGGGCCCCCGTATTGAGGATCAGCGTGGCAGACGTGTTGTTACCTACCCTTACCACCTGGGGGCGGCCCGTCAGGAAGTCCAGGATCCAGTTGCAGAGGGAGGTGTTTAGTCCCAGGATTCTTAGCTTAGTGATGAGCTTTGAGGGCACTATGGTGTTGAACGCTGAGCTGTAGTCAATGAATAGCATTCTCACGTACGTGTTCCTCTTGTCCAGGTGGGAAAGGGCAGTGTGGAGTGCAATAGAGATTGCATCATCTGTTGATCTGTTTACTGTTTGATCTGGATTAATTGTCAGAGTAGAGGACCTTGTGTATTTCAGGTAAAATAACAACCCAATGTTTATATCCCAGGACAAATTAGCTAGCAACAGCTAGCTAAATTGCCATAAATGTATAATGCTTTTCGACCAGTCGCCAAATTAATATGGTTGGTTCAGAGTTCGTTTTGATATTTCAACCTGCGTGTCCTGATCGCGTCTGGTGTGGGAGGACAAAATCAACATGCGCGCGATGGAGGTCTAGTCAGCCTGTTTCTGTCTTCAGTAAGGTGGTGTTGTCATGGTGTGTTAAATCCCCTGTCCTGGCTTGAGCCTGGTGCATCTGAAGCAGTGGTCCATGGTTGTTGTGCAACCCTGGTTTGGAAATAAAGGCGGCAGAGTGACAGCCTGGCTCTAGGCAAACAGTAAGAGCCCTCTCAGTACGTTCATTAGCATGTGTCTGGGAGAGATGAAATGAGCCTTGGGTTGATTACTAAATGGGCCAGAGCGTTTTGAACATCCCTCACACAGCACAATCACTCAGGAGCAAGCTCTTGGCCAGACTGCTCTACAAGCCTGGGGCTATGCAAGAATTCACAACTGTGTGCTGTGCTCCTCATATCAGTGAACAAGCACGGTTAATCACTGACCGATGTCTCTCTTTGCTCTCTCACCCCTGGGCTGAGGGGCGTACTGATTACATTTACGTATCCACACGGCTTCTGATTAGTGAGACCGAGTTTAAACATTAAGAGTCTTGAGAAGCTTTTTGTTTGAACACGTTCACATACATTTGTACCAGGTTCAAGGTTCAATGCGTACTGAAATTACTCACAAACCAATGGCTGTCAAATATTTTATCATCACATCTTTTATTTCTGAAACAACAACGGTACTGAAGCAATCTAATATAATTTTTTAGAGCTACAATTTACAAAACAAACAATAAGTCAATTAGACACCAGTTCATGCAAAATGATTCATAGTAAATATTTCATAAATAACGCTTCTCATATTGTATAATATCAATTGTTTGAAATAGATAACTCAAGTGCCAGTTCCAAAATCAAATCAAATGTTATTGGTCACATACAGGTGTTTAGCAGATGTTATTGTGGGTGTGGCGAAATGCTTGGGGTTTCTAGCTCCCACAGTGCAGTAATATCTAACAATTTCACAACATATACCCAATACACACAAATCTAAGTAAAGCAATGGAATTAAGAATATATAAATAAATATATGGACGAGCAATGTCAGAGCGGCATAGACTAAGATACAGTAGAATAGTATAGAATACAGTATATACATATGAGATGAGTAATGCAAGATATGCAAACATTATTAAAGTGACAAGCCTTAATTCCCATGGGTGGGACTAGGCAGAGGGGTGTCCCCCTACCAGTTTGTCCATATTGGTAAAGTCCCACCTCTATCTATTGAACAGCATTATGTATAACTACTCAAACACACAGACGCCAGGACTTCCATTAAGATAGTGGACCGAGGAGCAATTTCTCTTACAACTGCCGCTACAGTGGGGCTCTATTAATCATTATGACCTTCACTTACTGAGACCTTCCATTATCGTAACAGCACTGGAGCAACACCCTGCCTGGAACAAGGTATCGTACAGTAGTGTAGGAGCAGACTGTAGGGAGGAGGCTGTTCTGTGGCGCAGGAGAAATGAGCAGCACACAAAGACATGGACATAAACCCATTACAGAAGTGTCTCATTTACATACAGAATTGACTGTATGTGTACGCCCTCTGCTTCATCTCTCGAAAGTGGAACTGTTTTATCCCAACATGAGCTCAATACTCTATTCAGCGTACGCTTTGGCATCTTTAAAGCTGATGTACAGCTGAGAGTGCCTTAGTGCCATTGCATCAATCACTGGGCTGTCAGGGCATGGGGAAAGTGTAGTGTCTGAGGGTCTATGATTTTGCTGACATTTGCAAATGGTGTAATGGATGAACTCTACTCTGCTTTGCTGAAACATCTGGAAAGCATTACTACATAGGTTTCTTGGAATAGAGGACATTGGGAGATATGTAGAGGCCGGGGATTGGTCTATTAAAATCACGCCATATTATGTTACATAGGATATAAATACCATGTTCTGAACAAAGGAGGGGGAGAAAACAACATATTACAGATTGGGCCGTTGTTCTCCAGATATCTGCAGATATCTGTAAATTGACGCTGGAACCCTTTGATATAAATAAACCTTTATAATCAAAGTACAGTGTAAGCGGACTTCTTATCATTACAACATAGATCAGCATTGTTGTCTTGGACACCACCACAAAAGTAAGGCGTAAACTCTTAACTTACAGTTGAGCAATTGGGATTTGGCAGCTATTCGCTGATCGAATTCCACCTACAGTTGTGGTTGTTGGGTTAAAGTATATATGGCAACAAAGGACAATGTGGATCCAGCTGCAATAGCCCAGCTAAATATGGATCGACATAGATTAACACCAAAAGGCTGTCAGGATTCAGACAACATGTTACAGAGCACTGGCGTCATCTTCCAATGGTGGATAAGGGTGTGGCTAAACTCTTGGGAAGAAGATATAGCACCTTGCATAGAAACAATAGCAGCCTGGATGGAAAATGGTGTGTGTGTTTGTGTGTGTGAGTGTGACTGTTCATTGACTTAAATGCTTTTCACTACTCCATTTGAGGCCACGTTGACTTTTGCTTGAAAAGGTACAATCAGATAAAAAAATGTATTAGCTACAGAGTTACATACATTACGCTGTATTCTGTCAAGGTAATGTCTGGATGGCTATGTGAGCAATATCTTTCACTTCATAAAATTTTTACAGATCACTACTAATTTATGTTTCAAAATATAGAGCTGTGCAGAGGGCACATAGTCATTATGACTGATTCAAATGTTGATATTGGCATCTGACATTCAATTAAAGTGCTGTTGAAGGTAATTGACCAGTAGAGGGAGATGTGCTGTTTCATACCCCTTGTTCTCTATTCATCATCAGTAGTAAAACTCAGGCCAGGATATTCAAGGTTGAGAATAAACGCTATTCAGACATTCACTCTCGCATATAATAGACCACACTTTGTTTATGCCACCTGGAGGTCATTTACAGTCATGTCAGTCAAAGGATGCTAGCACCTTCCTGCCTTTCAAGGGCTGAGGGGGTCGGAAGTTGTTCTCCATGCGTTTCCTGCTCTCTTCCTCCTCTCCGCTGAAGAGCAGCATCCTGAACTTTCCCATCTGTGGAGAGATGTTTGTAGACAGAAAGAAACACCTTATAGTCCCTGGCTGCAGTGTCTGAGGGTGGAAAACATCATAATACCCTCTTATGTAAGAAGGGCTTTTCCCTGCTGAGTATCCCCAAAGAATTTCACAATTAAAAAGGCCAAAACACTTCCATCCATCATGTTAACCAGCTCCCAAGGATCAAAGGATTGTGCCCTGGAGTCCTACACTAAGAGCAGCGAGGGAGCAGGGAGGGATCAGGCCTGTGCTCCCAGGGCCAGCCCAATCAGCCAGGCCAGGAACAGAGGTATGCAGACAGCATGCCGATGGGCCAAAGCTGACTTTAATTACGTTTCCCAGTGCCCTTGCAAAAAGGCTAAGAACACAAAACAGGGCCAGCCCAGGAGGGGACCTGGAAGGCATGCAGTCACCTCCCTGGTAAACAGCCGGTCATAATGGAGCAGAGCTGGGTATGCACCCCGACTTCATCAAACAGTCTACTGCTCCACATCCATAACACCAGATCCCTGACACAGTATTCACTTATTGTCCTAAGGCTGTAGCCTACTTTCTTGATGATTAATGTTAATAAAACAACTCCAAAAAAAGAAGACGAGACAATCACTGGGTTAATAAATGGGTCTTCAATTAGCCATTTAGCTATAGAAGCATGTGCTTTGAATTAATTAGAACTACTAAGCATACAGTAAATATTTTAAATTAATTAAATTAGATGGTCTATTAGCCAATTACACCATTAGAGTAGATAGACTCACTCTCCTTTCAAGCTATATGAGCACCTGCAAGGGAGAATCTAGTCTACAGTAATTCAGAGAATACAGTGAGGGAAAAAAGTATTTGATCCCCTGCTGATTTTGTACGTTTGCCCACTGACAAAGAAATGATCAGTCTATAATTTTAATGGTAGGTTTATTTGAACAGTGAGAGACAGAATACCAACAAAAAAATCCAGAAAAACGCATGTCAAAAATGTTATACATTGATTTGCATTTTAATGAGGGAAATAAGTATTTGACCCCCTCTCAATCAGAAAGATTTCTGGCTCCCAGGTGTCTTTTATACAGGTAACGAGCTGAGATTAGGAGCACACTCTTAAAGGGAGTGCTCCTAATCTCAGTTTGTTACCTGTATAAAAGACACCTGTCCACAAAAGCAATCAATCAGATTCCAAACACTCCACCATGGCCAAGACCAAAGAGCTCTCCAAGGATGTCAGGGACAAGATTGTAGACCTACACAAGGCTGGAATGGGCTACAAGACCATCGTCAAGCAGCTTGGTGAGAAGGTGACAACAGTTGGTGCGATTATTCGCAAATGGAAGAAACACAAAAGAACTGTCAATCTCCCTCGGCCTGGGGCTCCATGCAAGATCTCACGTCGTGGAGTTGCAATGATCATGAGAACGGTGAGGAATCAGCCCAGAACTACACGGGAGGATCTTGTCAATGATCTCAAGGCAGCTGGGACCATAGTAACTAAGAAAATAATTGGTAACACACTACGCCGTGAAGGACTGAAATCCTTCAGCGCCCGCAAGGTCCCCCTGCTCAAGAAAGCACATATACAGCGCCGTCTGAAGTTTGCCAATGAACATCTGAATGATTCAGAGGAGAACTGGGTGAAAGTGTTGTGGTCAGATGAGACCAAAATCGAGCTCTTTGGTATCAACTCAACTCGCCGTGTTTGGAGGAGGAGGAATGCTGCCTATGACCCCAAGAACACCATCCCCACCGTCAAACATGGAGGTGGAAACATTATGCTTTGGGGGTGTTTTTCTGCTAAGGGGACAGGACAACTTCACCGCATCAAAGGGACGATGGACGGGGCCATGTACCGTCAAATCTTGGGTGAGAACCTCCTTCCCTCAGCCAGGGCATTGAAAATGGGTCGTGGATGGGTATTCCAGCATGACAATGACCCAAAACATATGGCCAAAGCAACAAAGGAGTGGCTCAAGAAGAAGCACATTAAGGTCCTGGAGTGGCCTAGCCAGTCTCCAGACCTTAATCCCATAGAAAATCTGTGGAGGGAGCTGAATGTTCGAGTTGCCAAACGTCAGCCTCGAAACCTTAATGACTTGGAGAAGATCTGCAAAGAGGAGTGGAACAAAATCCCTCCTGAGATGTGTGCAAACCTGGTGGCCAACTACAAGAAACGTCTGACCTCTGTGATTGCCAACAAGGGTTTTGCCACCATGTACTAAGTCATGTTTTGCAGAGGGGTCAAATACTTATTTCTCTCATTAAATGCAGATCAATTTATAACATTTTTGACATGCGTTTTTCTGGATTTTTTTGTTGTTATTCTGTCTCTCACTGTTCAAATAAACCTACCATTAAAATTATAGACTGATCATGTCTTTGTCAGTGGGCAAACGTACAAAATCAGCAGGGGATCAAATACTTTTTTCCCTCACTGTATGCACTGCACAGCTACATAGTAAAGAATCTCGGTGTGTGCGTGACTGTCACGAGCTTGGGGGTAATGCCCACTGTTTGAATGGAGCTTAAGCTGTGACTTGTGGCACCTGGATCCACAAAGAGGTCTTTCACATCTAGGGTTCCCACTAGGATTACAGCAGGCCACTGCTGCAGCCCTCACACACACACACACACACACACACACACACAGAGGGACTGCATGGCATCCAAGCCACACATGCAGTAATCCACTCACAACCACGCCTGAGCCCACTACCCTGGCATCCTCCAATCAAAGCCCAGCCGCAGTAACATCAAAGACGGCTCAAGGTCAAACCCAGCTCACTCACTGATGGTCATAAAGCCTTCATATTGATAAGCAACTATATTGATGTTTCAAATCATTAACCATTCACAATGAAAAGAGGAGAGAACTGAATTGGTCTATTGTAAAACAGGCTGAATTTACGCAGGCAGCCCAATTCTGATATTTTTTTCACTAATTGGTCTTTTGAGGTATCAGATCTTTTCACATCAGATCTTTTTCAGAGCTGATCTGAAAATATCTGATGTGATTGGTCAAAAGACCAATTAGTGGAAAAAAATATCACAATTGGGCTGCCTGTGTAAACGCAGCCATAGTGTTGCAAGTGAGCCATCACAAAGTGAACCTTGACATAGTTTTACTTATCAATTTCAGTGGTTCAGAAGAATACCTTCAGAAACTCCCACACTTCAACATGAATCAGTGTAAAAATCTCAGTGCCTTTTTCTTTCTTGAACTTTTCTCTGGTGTTGATGGAGGAAGGGCAGAGGAAGGGCAGAACACCCACCACCAGGGCAGAGAACTGTCATTCAAATGGTTTATAATTTACATCACGACAAAAGCAGTGGTTCACTGTGGTTTCCCGAAGCAGAGACCCCACATTTCCATAGGCAGAGATATCTCCATATTGGTTAGGCCCAGGTGGTACTGATTCACCCCTACCAGATGGTGAGGGCTCCCACCTGTTTCTCTGAGACTATGATTGGCTCCTTCAGAACGATCCAGGTGACACTCTCGTGAAGAGGTGGCGTGGTCAGTGAACCCAGGTAGGTCCAGAAGTGTAGGCTGTTAGGTAGGAGGCACTTGGGATTGAAACCTTTGAAATCTGCAACGCTTCCCTGGGTGCAAATAGAACAAAGAATAGCATGAGAAATATTGATTATGCTACACTAAAGATGAGTATTTTATCAAAGTATCAACATTATAAAATATATTTTAAATGCCCTGTTGAATCATTCAAGTAACTCATCAAGTGAATCATTCTTTTACATTATGTCGGACTTACCTTAAACTTCACCATGTATAAAGCATCTGTTATCTTGTGTAAACCCTCTGTGTTCATCTCCGATCTGTAAACAAATCACGTTCCCTTTTTATCTCAACATTCAAACATTAGCCCAACCAGATTGTCATATCTGAGAAAATAGTATGCTTTCCATTAACATTCTAAATATATACAGTAGATTATACAGACATTGCCACAATGATATATTGAAATGTTTTTTTGACCATCATGTACTGTATGCATACTCAGGTGTTCTTAATGTTTTGTACAGTCAGTGTATACATCAATGTGTTATCAATAAGATATATTTCATAAACACATAAATTATATACTTTATATTATATAAATACATTGTATATAAAAGCATGTGCCACATATTTTCCACACGGTACTAGTATGATTGAACAATTTTCAACACAAATACGTGTGAAATGTTTTTGTCATCTCTGTTCAGACATAATATCATAACATGTTTTTACATTGTTCCTTCAGTGATTGCTGGTCTTCAGTCTAATGCCTGTTAAACAGCCCTGGTGAAGCAGAAAGAGATTCAATTCCAAAGCAATTTACATGGATGACAGATGAACAGCTGCTGGCTGGTGCAGGGGGGGAAGGTGGGAAGCGGGGGTACCCCGGGAGAGATCATCTCACCTCTAAAAAGATGCCAAGGACAGCCAGGCCATCGGGGGCTGCCGCTGCCTCCCCAAATGTCTTGTACTTGTCTGCGTTCCAGTGCACCAGATGAAGCTGCAGGAGGAAACAGGGAGGAGGGGCAGCAGGGTTAGGGACAAGCTTGAGCCAAGCACCCACATTCAGGGAAACACAGCCTCTTTGTCTCGGGTACTAAACAAACCAGTTACCCAGTATAGAGGCCAACCGAACCAGAGAAGGGAAAACTACTTCTTGGGCTAATATAGATGTAGATGTATATCTGGGAAGATGGGGTTACCTAGGCTCCCTCTGTGTGATTAGGGGGAAAACGCTCACCTCTGAAGCGTAGGTCTTCCCTCCGACGGTGTGCTCGGAGCCGTGGCTGCCCTTCCCGCCCCAGTGGAAGTGGAACTGTTTCAGCCGGTAGGCGTTGTCAAGGGGGCCTGCCCTGATTACTGTCAGGGCAGAAGAGGAGAGACATCAGTCAGCCACTGCCATGCCTCTATGCTCCTATACCTGGCATGGTACCACTGCAGGCCACAACACACCAGACAGGCAGACAGGCAGGCAAGAACCACCACCACCACCACACACACACCAGGCCTGGAAGAGCGACTCAACCTGGCAACACCTGCCACTGCTCATTAAATCACTCTCTCTAAGCTGATACAGACAGATGACACCGACAGACACATAAGGCGCCTTGCCCCACAACCACACTGTTTACTACTCTCCCGAATAACTGTCTACCTACAGTACATTTACATTACATTTACGTCATTTAGCAGACGCTCTTATCCAGAGCGACTTACATTATTTTATTTTATTTTTTCATACCCCCTGTGGGAATCGAACCCACAACCCTGGCGTTGCAAACACCATGCTCTATCAACTGAGCTACATCTCTGCCGGCCATTCCCTCCCCTACCCTGGACGACGCTGGGCCAATTGCGCGCCGCCCCATGGGTCTCCCGGTCACGGCCGGCTACGACAGAGCCTGGATTAGTACTAGAGAGCATTTGGCTAAATGGTGCGTCCTCTGGCTAAAAGCGTGGTCCTCTGTAGCTCAGCTGGTAGAGCACGGCGCTTGTAACGCCAAGGTAGTGGGTTCGATCCCCGGGACCACCCATACACAAAAAAAAATGTATGCACGCATGACTGTAAGTCGCTTTGGATAAAAGCGTCTGCTAAATGGCATATTATATTATTATATTATAAACAGGTACTGTATTACAACAACTGCATGTCTTCGTGAATACCTTACCTGACATAAGACAAATTAGTGTATTTTGAGCGTGCGTCCTGATTTGCTGAGGATTTGTCCTGTCACTAACTGTAATCTAATAGGGGTGGTGCTGAAGATAAGGTCCCCGGGATAGACAGTGTCTGGGCTGGGCTCTGCTAGTGACAGTTTAGGATAATTTTTGCTTTACTGAAGAGTTCCAGGGAGGCCAGGGCAGTAAGTGAAAAATGATTTGTGATGGCAGATGAAGAGAATGCCAGAGAGCGGTGTCACAAGCGAGGTTTCCTTCCATCTAATTGGTGACAGATTTTTATGTTAATATTCTAAAATCATTTTCCCACCAGAGATGAGTTTCCATCAAACAGACTTATTGTGTGAGTGATGACGTATTGCACATAAAAAATTACTTTTGCGGCTAAATTCCCCTGTACCAAATAAAAAATACAAGTTAAATGGGTTTCCATCGCATTTTCAACTCTACTGATGGTTTTGTCACAAAAACTGTTGCATTATATAGCTAAATGTGCCCACTCTGGTCTTGGCACGTGTGCTCTAGCCAACAGCTGGCAGACACAGTGCTGGTAGTCTACCTACATGAGATTATTATGGATAAGAGCAATATTATTTTTATTTGTCAAAGGGCAGCCTAGCATCGATCATCACGTCACCAGAATAAGACCCTCGATATTTATTGGAAAGGAGCATCAAGCTTAGTGTTGCAAAGGCAAGGTATATTACCAGTAAACTACCAGAATTGGTGAATCTTGCAAGGATTTTATGTAATCTATCACAAGACAACTACTGGCCCTTTTGGGTACTTCAGATTTTTTTTGGTGTCTAATTATCTCTGGCCCTCTGTGTGGCCTTATCACATGTAAAATATATGAAATAATTCAATAAGATTTTCAAATAAAACAATGACAGCTGTAAAACATTATCCTAAATATAAACCATCAGCTTAGTGAATACCATTGGTGTTAAAATGTGAGGGTTTCAGCATGAAATATCCTTTATATTTGTTTTTACACATTTATTTTGCTATGTCAGTGTGTATTTGTTGTCAATGTATTTGTTGTCAATGTATTTGTTGTCAAACTGGTGGCAGTTGTAATAACATTGTTGATTAGATGCTTTTTTCATTAATTAGGCTATTTTCTCTTGAACCATATGGTCTATCTACTAGCAATTAATGGACAATATGGAGACCGATATATTTTTTAAATACATACATATATATACATAAACACACAATTTTTAAAAAAACGTATTCAAGTAAAAATTACAATAGATTGGCATGTGCCTTTTACTGAGGAGTGGCTTCCGTCTGGCCACTCTACCATAAAGGCCTGATTGGTGGAGTGCTGCAGAGATGGTTGTCCTTCTGGAAGGTTCTCCCATCTCTACAGAGGAACTCTGGAGCTCTGTCAGAGTGACCATCTCACTGACCAAGGCCCTTCTCCCCTCATTGTCAAAAAGTCAAGGGGTCTGAATACTTTCCGAATGCACTGTATTTTCTGTTATTTACCAACATTTCTGAAGATTCCGGTAACTTTGGTAAACTACCAGTAGCTTTGCAACCCTAATCAAGCTCATCACTGTGCACTTTCACCACCCTGTGATGTTCATCATAACTTACTTCATCAGTAGCCTAATAAACTGCATGCTTTCCTGAGTCGTAGTGGGAGTACCACACAACATATCATCGCGTTTGCTTCGATATGATGGTTATTATATCAATGTTTGCGCAAAGGCATTTCCACCGCCATTTCTCGCATAATACATTTTACCTACACAAAAAAATAATAATCACACCATGTCGAAGGGACAAATTGTCTGTTGACATTTATAAAATTGTACCTGCATTTCTGTTTCCATCAGACCGGTTGTGACTTTTTTCATGCGTCAAATAATTCATCCGCATGAAATGGTTGGGTGGATAAGATAATGTGGCACCTGGGTAATGTGTGCTTTAGAGCATGTTCATACATTTCCTGAGTTAATGATACACTAGGCATGTACACACATGTACAAAAGGTACACTCACACACACACACACACGAGAGAGGACACAACCACAAAAAGGAAAGAGGACAAATGGGCATGCCTAGGTGTGAAACTTCCAAACAGTCCCTGATGGTGAAAGGATAGGGAATCCTATCCATCATAAGACCATGTCATGCAGAATGGAACTTCTTTGTTTGGCTTCTGTGAATTTGTTTTCATAATGATCTGCACCTTAGCCAAACAGCCACACTTTAAGACTGAAAACAAAATCAGTTGTGGCTTGTATTTTCCTTTTGAGGAGGGCCTTTTTCAAATCAAATGAATTTGTCACATGCTTCGTAAACAACTGGTGTAGACTAACAGTGAAATGCTTGCTTATGGGCCCTTCCCAACAATTCAGAGTAAAATATAGAAATATAATAACAAGGGAAAAATCCACAATGAGTAACGATAACTTGGCTATATACACAGGGTACCAGTACTGAGTCCATGATAACTTGGCTATATACACAGGGTACCAGTACTGAGTCCATGATAACTTGGCTATATACACAGGGTACCAGTACTGAGTCCATGATAACTTGGCTATATACACAGGGTACCAGTACTGAGTCCATGATAACTTGGCTATATACAAAGGGTACCAGTACTGAGTCCATGATAACTTGGCTATATACACAGGGTACCAGTACTGAGTCCATGATAACTTGGCTATATACACAGGGTACCAGTACTGAGTCCATGTGCAGGGGTATGAGGTAATTGAGGTAGAACGCCTTTTTTTTGTAGGCTTTCAGTTTGACCACTTTTCAAGATACAAGCCTCAACTTATTTGGTTGTCATTCTCTTCAGACCCTTGGTTCCAATGACCTTTTGATGCCACAGAAGCAAAGCAGCTCTCCCCATATTTCATTTGTCTATGACTTTGTTTACTTGGACTGTCAGTTTAAAAACAGATATGACACAACCCTGAAGATTACCTGATGTGGTCAGATGTCTGCTCTGGCAGACAGACACTCCTACAGTTAAATACTGGCTTCACTATATCCACCAAAACACATCTCACTGAATCATACAGTCCAGTAGGAGTGGCCTTAATGATATACAAATTTAGGTGGTCTATCCATCAACCACGTTTTGATGGTGGTTGTGATTGAGTGCGCAAATCCAAAACATATTTTGAATGGATAATATTGAACAGTTGAGGTTTCCTGGCAATAAAAGTAAATGCTGTATAATGTAGGGCATTAGGCTTCCACAACCTACTACACTGCTCAGAATGGACGAAGGTGGAGAATCTGGTGTCAGTGAACTTTGAATCATAAACACAACAACACTGACTAAGACCATGCAAAGTGTAAGCTAACCTTTGTAATAAAGGATTGATCTGCATACGTAGGTAGAATTGCATCCACTAAATAAGTGTCACATGTGCATGCAAGGTGGTGGTTATAGCATGATAGTACTACTACACAGTACCCATAACATAATGGTGTCCCCTTACCAATACAGTGGTTGTGTTGGTTAATGTCAAAGTGATGAGTGATAGAGGTGCCCAGAAACAACCACCCACCCGCCACAGTGATATACAGTGCATTCAGAAAGTATTCAGACCCCTTAACTTTTTCCACATGTTGTTACGTTACAGCATTATTCTAAAATTGATTAAATTGTTTTTTTCATCTCTCATCAATCTACACACAATATCCCATAATGACAAAGCAAAAACAGGTTTTTATGTTTGCAAATGTACTAAAAATAAAAAAATATCACATTTGCTTAAGTATTCAGACCCTTTACTCAGTACTTTGTTGAAGCACCTTTGGCAGCGATTACAGCCTCGATTCTTCTTCGGTAAGATGCTACAAGCTTGGCACACCTCTATTTGGGGAGTTTCTCCCATTCCTCTCTGCAGATCCTCTCAAGCTCTGTCAGGTTCGATGGGGAGCGTTGCTGCACAGCTATATCCAGGTCTCTCCAGAGGGGTTTGATCGGGTTCAAGTCCGGGCTCTGGCTAGGCCACTCAAGGACATTCAGAGACTTGTCCCGAAGCCACTCCTTCGTTGTTTTGGCTGTGTACTTAGGGTCGTTGTTGTGTTGGAAGGTGAACCTTCACCCCAGTCTGAGGTCCTGAGCGCTCTGGAGCAGGTTTTTAATCAATGATCTCTCTGTACTTTGCTCTGTTCATCTTTCCCTCGATCCTGACTAGTCTCCCAGTCCCTGCTGCTGAAATACATCCGCACAGGATGATGCTGGCACCACCATGTTTCACCGTAGGGATGGTGCCAGGTTTCCTCCAGACGTGACGCTTGGCATTCAGGCCAAAAAGTTAAATCTTCAGAGTCTTCAGGTGCCTTTTGGCAAACTCCAAGCGGGCTGTCATGTGCCTTCTACTGAGGAGTGGCTTCCATCTGGCCACTCTACCATAAAGGCCTGATTGGTGTAGTTCTGCAGAGATGGTTGTCCTTCTGGAAGGTTCTCCCATCTCCACAGAGGAACTCTAGAGCTCTGTCAGAGTGACCATCGGGTTCTTGGTTACCTCCCTGACTAAATCAAATCAAATTGTATTTGCCACATGCGCCGAATACAACAGGTGTAGACCTTACAGTGAAATGCTTACTTACAAGCCCTTAACCAACAATGCAGTTAAGAAAAGAAAAAGTGTTAAGTAAAAAATAGCAAATAATTAAAGAGCAGCAGTAAAATAAAATAACAGTAGGGAGGCTATATACAGGGGGTACCGGTACAGAGTCAATGTGCGGGGGCACCGGTTAGTCGAGGTAATTAAGGTAATATGTACATGTGGGTAGAGTTAAAGTGACTATGCATAAATAATAAACAGAGTAGCAGAAGCGTAAAAGAGGGGGTTGGGGTGGAGGGGCAACTCAAATAGTCCGGGTAGCCATGATTAGCTGTTCAGGAGTCTTATGGCTTGGGGGTAGAAGCTGTTAAGAAGCCTTTTGGACCTAGACTTGGCGCTCCAGTACCGCTTGCCGTGCGGTAGCAGAGAGAACAGTCTAGGACTTGGGTGGCTGGAGTCTTTGACCATTTTTAGGGCCTTCCTCTGACACTGCCTGGTATAGAGGTCCTGGATGGCAGGAAGCTTGGCCCCAGTGATGTACTGGGCCGCACACACTACCCTCTGTAGTGCCTTGCGGTCGGAGGCCGAACAGTTGCCATACCAGGCAGTGATGCAACCAGTCAGGATGCTCTCGATGGTGCAGCTGTATAACTTTTTGAGGGCCTTAGCTTAGTGATGAGCGTTGAGGGCACTATGGTGTTGAACGCTGAGCTGTAGTCAATGAATACTATTCTCACGTAAGTGTTCCCTTGTCCAGGTGGGAAAGGGCAGTGTGGAGTGCAATAGAGATTGCATCATCTGTGGATCTGTTGGGGCGGTATGCAAATTGGAGTGGGTATAGGGTTTCTGGGATAATGGTGTTGATGTGAGCCATGACCAGCCTTTTAAAGCACTTCATGGCTACAGACGTGAGTGCTACGGGTCGGTAGTCATTTAGGCCCTTCTTCCCCGATTGCTCAGTTTGGCCGGGCAGCCAGCTCTAGAAAGAGTCTTGGTTGTTCCAAAGTTCTTCCATTTAAGAATGATGGAGGCCACTGTGTTCTTGGGGACCTTCAATGCTGCAGAAATGTGTTGGTACCTTTCCCCAGATCTGTGCCTCGACACAATCCTGTCTCGGTGCTCTAAGAACCATTCCTTCGACCTCATGGTTTGGTTTTTGCTCTGACATGCACTGTCAACTGTGGGACCTTATATAGACACGTGTGTACCTTTCCAAATCATGTCCAGTCAATTGAATTTACCACAGGTGGACTCCAATCAAGTTGTAGAAACATCAAGGATGATCAACGTAAACAGGATGCACCTGAGCTCATTTTAGAGCCTCATAGGAAAAGGTCTGAATACTTACGGAATTTAAGGTATTTCTGTTTTGTATTTTTAATAAATGTGCAACATTTTCTAAAAACCTGTTTTCGCTTTGTCATTATGGGGTATTGTGTGTAGATTGCTGAGGATCTTTTATATTTTTTATCAATTTTAGAATAAGGCTGTAACGTAACAAAATGTGGAAAAAGTTGAGGGGTCTGAATACTTTCCGAAGGCACTGTACATCAGTGATAAATACCTCCTGGGCTGGCTGACTTTCACACTCAGTCAAAGTTGAAGGGTCGATGATCGAATCTGAAACAACACTGCATCTCAATATTGCTTGTATTTCTGTTTGCATTTCCTCTGTGAGAGAGGGTTTCCACTCAGAGATGATTATATGGTCTATAGAGATCTCTTCCCCTCTGTTGCTGTTACCTGTTTTGTCATCGGTGTCATCAAACTCCACGGTCACAGAGTGGCCGTTGTTGCAGATGTTGATTGAGTTGCAGTGGTCGTAGGAGACGAATATGGGAGGAAGGGTGGCATCGTATACAGTCTCCTCAGGAACTATGTCTATGGGAGACTGGCGATTGCCCTGGGCGATTGGGTAGTCTTTGTGCCATGCATCTGGACCTTAGAAACAAAGATTGTCAGAGCTGGACATGACAGAATGTAAAGAAAGGAGATCAGATCCATTCATTCACCATTTTACAAAAACTTAGAAGAAAACCTCAGAAGAAAAACATGACATTCTCAATTTCACACCAGGACATAACTTTCTAGGTTGCTGCATCAATCAACACACTGATCATGGGTCTCAGTCCCTTTACAATTCTGATAGACTCTCCTAGAACTCAGACTTGCTAGGACCTGCTAGTTGAATTGAGGCTAAATAAGGTGTCATGCAGGATAAGGATAATTGGGCTAATCTCGTATTAACATTTACTGTATCTCTCAATGTTAGCACTACTGTCTGAGAATATCCCTGCGAGATCTCCACCCAGAAGGTAGCAAACAAGATTTAATTTTTAATTTTTTTATAAGCCAATCAGTCACCTGTCGCTTCTTAATAATAAGGTCCGAGGCGACATTGTTCAAAACATGGATGTGATTATAGCCTATTGCCAATAGAAAAGTATTTAATCAAATATTAATATTAATAGAGACAAATGCAGTGTACTCGCAGCGCACGAGCGTCCCCAAAACAAGGTCAGCGCTGAGATGCCGTGTGTTCTACAGTAGCCTACATAGTGATGCTCTCTCAGGTTGGCAGGTTTACTTACCGTTCTCCTCTCCGTATCCCCAGTGATGTCCTGTCATTGCGAGGATTCACCTTATCGATATGCTGACTGACTCTTGACTCACAGCCCAGACCGCACGAAACTATGGGATAAATGGATTGCCGAAAATCAAGTGCTGGCGCGTGAGCTGTGTTGATGAAGTTTGGGAGTGGAGGTTGGGAAGGATGATCAGGTGGCGACGAACGGCAATCGTAATGATCCTTCCTTGCCACGCCCCCTTTACAATTACCCTGCTTGATTTATGTTACTGTACTTCAAAACATCTAAAGAAAGACCCCCTCATTTATGATAATTAGACCTAGTAAAGCAGTGTATTAAGATACACTTTCCTCTGGACTAATGAAGTAACATGTCTCACAACATGTTTCTAATGATAATGCATGGCACATATTTCAATAGGTATAGTGTTGTTTTGCATTTCCACCTTAAACCCATACCTAATATTTATGATTATATAACCAAGATAGCATTTAAAAGAACACATCACATCTTATTATAATATGTAATTCAAAATGTATTAACATATATATATATATATAATTGTTTTCCCTCAAACCTGCCAAAAAACGATGGCATGTGATGCACCGTACAGCACCCATATTATAAAACTGTAGTAAATCAAATTCCTTGATTAGTCTGAATGGGTGGTGGCAACTGTGGCAGAATAAATGAATTACATTTCGCGCAGGTTTGAATCGATTGAATGTTCTCCACTTCTCCCTCTGGTGGTCAACTGTAGTTAAATCGAAAGTGCAGCTTTGAATTTACAACTGCGTTCAGCCACTTGTCTCTCTATCGAATCAGCGAATTGAGCTATCAAATTAACCGGTGGGATTCTTCTCCAAGCGGATCATGGCAGCTACTAAAGAGCAGAAATACGATAGACAATTGAGGTATGTAAAGGTATAAGTTCTGTGCACATTATAGAATTATTTGTTAAACCTATCGTTGCATGAGTTAGATATATCTCCACTGACAGACTGCAGCTAGCTAAGGTAGCTATGCTAGCATGCCCAGTAAGGTTAACTCTTTATGCTTGATAGTCTATTCTCTTGGGCTAACGTTAACTATGACAGCCAGCTAGCATGCTGTAAAATTATATCTAGCTACTGTAGCTAGTCTTCACTGACATACTAGTTCACTGACTGAATCTCAAAAAGGGTTCCTTGTTCTCATCTATTTACCATACGAGATGAGATGTGATAATAGCTAAATAACAAGGCATTGGAGATGACAAGGAGATTGGCAACATGCCGTTGTTGTTATGATGGCCTGTACTCCATTTCAGATTGTGGGGAGACCATGGCCAAGAACAACTTGAAAATGCACACGTATGCCTGATCAACTCCACAGCATCTGGGACTGAAATATTGAAGAACCTTGTGCTTCCAGGTAAATATTTAAATATTTGATAATAGAAAAGACCCGATGACCAGGAGTGAAAAACACTGCTCTAAAGGGAATGCATGAGTAGGCTAGCCTACCTAAGCGAGTTGCTCTCTTCCTCAGGCATTGGAGCATTCACTATTGTCGATGGACACAAAGTCTCCGGGGAAGACGTCGGAAATAAGTAAGAACGTAATAGGCCTATTATTTGTATTATCCCCTCATTGAAGCGCTTTTGATCTTAAAATGTTTTATACAATATACTGTCTTTACCTTCAATTCACTTCCTTTTCTTTTCTACTCAGCTTTTTTCTTAGCAACAACAGCATAGGAGGGGTGAGCGATTATAACCTAATGATGTTCTACTTTATCAATATCTAAGCTCTACCTGCATGCAGTATGTCATAGCAAGTCATCTCGGATGGTGTGTTTTCCAGAATCGAGCCCAGGCTGCCACAGAGCTGCTACAGGAGCTGAACACTGATGTATCTGGCAACTTTGTGGAGGAGGTTTGTGTGTTCAACTATGAGCAGTTCAGCAGTTCTCCCTGTCACAGCTTTCCCTGCACAGATTTTGTCAAATTGTCAGAGAAAAAAGATCCTCAGGGTCTAGCGGTAGATCTTGTTAATTCCGATCAAGGTATAGATTTACTATAACGCTGCACCAGTTGAGTAGCCATTGATGGGTCTCACTGCCCACAAAGTGCAATTCCTATCTGAGTGTATTGATTGCTGAGTGTTCTAAAACAAGCAGAGCACTTATAGTAGATCAAAGTATTATTTGTCAAACTCTTATTGTGATCTGGTCTTTTATTTTCCATTATAGAGCCCAGACAAGCTCTTGGACAACGACCCTGAGTTCTTCCACCGATTTACCCTGGTGATTGGTGTCCAGCTGCCAGAAATGTGTGATTTCTTTCTCTTATTCTTACACATTTATCTATAGACGTACATTTCAATGTAAATGTTTTTATTTGATATTTATGATAATCTTACAAAGTAACATCAAATATAAAAACGTTCTCTTGTCGTGTAAATTATTTTGGTTTTATTTTCACAGCACGTGTTTGAGACTGGGGTCAGTGTTGTGGAATGCAAACGTACCTTTCCTGGTGTGTAGAACGTATGGCCTCGTCGGTTACATGAGGCTAGTAGTGAAGGAGCACACAGGTATAGTAAACCTTGTGAGTCACGCGTGTATTGCTGTGTCTGTAGTAATGGTTACAAGCACTCAAGGTCAGTGCTCTCTTGCAGTTAATCGAAAACACTCAAACAAGTTGTTTGCGATCACTCCCTCTTCTAGTGATTGAGTCTCATCCAGACAATGCCTTGGAGGACCTGAGGCTTGACCAACCTTTTGCAGAGCTCAAGAACCACATCCAGTCCTACGACTTGGAGGGAATGGGGAAGAAGGTGTGTTTGGGCTGTTGACCCTGTTTGTTGGCCTTTTTTTTTTAGGCCATTGTTGTATTTTAGTTGCAATTTGGTCCTCACTGGTTCATGTATTTTCTTATGCTCTTGCATTCTGCAGGATCACGGTCATACACCATGGATCATCATCGTTGCCAAATACCTAGAAAAGTGGTTCAGTGAGGTAATTCTTCTGTGACTAACAATCAAATGCACATTCTACAGCACCCTATGATGTACAAGAGAGCTGACGATGAATACATTTTCATATTTTCTTTCTAGCACAATTTTCAGTTACCGAAGAACTACAAAGAGAAGGAGGCCTTCAAACAGCTTATTCGGCAAGGTATTTCACTTGACATAGATTATTTTTTTAAACGTAATTTGTATTTTTACATTTTCACCAAATTTTAAATGTCTACAGACACTATCTTATCCAGATTATGCCTGACTGTAAATGGTTTGTGTTCTCATGATACTTGGTTTCCTCAGGAATCCTGAAGAATGAGAAGGGAACTCCTGAGGATGAGGAGAACTTTGAGGAGGCCATCAAGAATGTCAACACAGCCCTCAACCCCACCAAGGTGGCACTTCTCATATCTCACCCCTAAACCCCCCTCACTCCTTTCAGCTGTATTATGTTAATCCGTGCTGCTGGTTGTATGAGATCACTGGATGTTGGTACTCTGTCAACTCTGCTAACTCCACTCTCACCACTCTGTAGATTTCGAGTGGGGTTGACGACATCTTCAATGGAGAGCAATGCAATGACATTACATCACAGGTGAGTCTAAATATGACATGTCTACTCAGGCCATGATTGAAGCATCCTGTGAATTATTTATTAGTAAGTTTAATACATGACTGATTGTTGTTCTGTCTTTCTCTGTTATACACAGACTCCAGCCTTCTGGGTGATGACGCGAGCAGTGAGGGAGTTTGTGCAAAACGAAGGTGGCGGAAACCTTCCTGTGCGTGGCTCCATTCCAGACATGATTGCGGACTCAGAGAAATTCATCAACCTCCAGAATGTGTAGGGAGTGATGATTATATTATTAATTTATATGGCAAGCAGCCAGCCACAGATTTAATTAAAAAGTCAATGAATTGCTTTATGAGTTAATAGCGAGCACAGCTCAGTGCTTGTGAGACGGGGCATATCAAGGAGAGGACAATCATTGCATAATAAACCATAAACCAATGTCTATAGTTAAATGGTAGAATAGCAGAATTGTATGTGCCAAACCATATGATGCTGAGATTTCGACTGTTGTGTACGATTGCTTGTGCCTTAACCTTATTTCCCAAACACAAGGTATGCTTTGTGCTGGCATGATCATCATAGTCCTGGCCTGGGCATTAATGCAGGCATATGTTTTCAGTTATAGAGAGAAGGCAATGCAAGATGCATCCGTCGTGTCTAAGCATGTAGAGTCTCTCCTGCAGTCTGTTGGAAAGGTATGTGGACCTTATTCTGCAGTCTCAGGGATAGTCAATCTCATGCGATGTCAAAAACACATAGTAAAGTCTCCAGCAGTTGTACTCGACTGTTTTGAATATAGAAAGTGCTGCATAAGTATCAACATTTTAGTTGATAACATTGTAAAATAAGGTAGAATTTCTGATATTATCTAGCGAAATGGGTTGATTTCTTTGTCTTTTTCCTTGCCAAAGCCTTCAGAGAGCATATCTGAGCAGGACATCAAACTATTCTGTGAGTATTCTGACAAGCACACACACAGCCATATATAACGTGAACAGGACATGTAATATGACAGAAATGTAAATGGAATACTCTAACTCATTGAACAGTAACTCAAAGCGTCATGTCGGTCAGGTGTTGTTTGTCATACAGTAGTGTGGCTGAACTTTGATGAACCCATGATGAAAGGGAACACTGTCCAGTAGGTTGAGCCTGGCCTTGTGCTGTGTGTTTCGGTCTGCAGGTAAGAACGCTGCCTTCCTGAGGGTGGTGCGCTGCAGGTCTCTGGCTGAAGAATACAGCGTGGAGGCGGTCAATAAAGATGAGATCAGTAAGTCCAACACCGTACCGACTCCCACCTTGATTTGGCTTATTGTTTCTCTTTTGAGTCCCTTTGATAATGTGTGTTGGTAGTGTATACTAAGATACTGCTCTCTCTCCTCAGCCTCCTGCATGGACAGTGCAGATGGGGAGATGGTGCTGTACCTTATGTTGCGCTCTGTGGACCGTTTTTATCAGCAGCACTCCCGCTACCCAGGTACGGCTAGGCTGGCGTAGCTCTGCCCCCAACACAACTGTCTGTCACCACCACCTAGCACACAGCAGAACTAAACTGTGTTCCGCCATTTTAAACTGCCCATCTCCAAGTGATATGTTTTTCCTCTTTTTGAAGGCGTCTACAATTACCAAGTAGAAGAAGACATTAGCAAGTTGAAGCTGTGTGTGAACAGCCTTCTGCAGGAGTACAGCCTCAACGTCAATGTGAAAGATGACTACATCCACGAGTTGTACGTTTTGTGCAGAGTGTCAAGTCAACTGTTCTGTGCAGAGACAATGGCCATTTTAACAATTCATATCAGACATACAGCCCACTCCGAAACCTCACTACAGTTTTTATGTTTATATTTGTAATTTAGCCACTATATTTCCATTAACTGTAAAATGGGTATAAGAGGTTATCATCAAGGAGAGAAACATGATTTAATAATCTACATGTTATTTCACTTTGCTCTTCAACAGCTGTCGCTATGGTGCTGCTGAGCCACACACAGTGGCATCCTTTTTGGGAGGTGAGTTCTACAGGACTTGGAGCCGATTATGGTCTAGGATCCTCATACTATTTTGTTATGGGATAAACATTTGTTTTCTTGGAGTTTGTGCAAATGTTCCATCTTCCATATGCTTTCAATGTGTTTCATTAGGATCTGCTGCACAAGAGGCCATCAAAATCATCACTCGTCAGTTTGTTCCCTTCAACAACACGTTCATCTACAATGCCATGTCCCAGACAACTGCCACGTTTCAGCTGTAGAAGAAGCTATTTTCCTCCTTAATGACATGCACTTAACCCCTCTGTAAAATATATGAATGGAAAGTTGCAGCGTAGTAGCAGTGATAACTGAAAGTTTGTGTAGATGGAACACTGTTCATACTGTATGTTTCCACGTATTATTTTGTTGTGGCTGAATGAAGTTAAAGGAAGTTCTGAAGGACTGTTTCCGATTACTTTTCAATGTTTGTGTCCTGACTGGTTTACTCTAATGGGTTTGCTCTCACATTGTTGCGCTTATTAGGACATTTTAATATTTTACCTGCCAAATTCAAACCATTCAAGAAATGTCCCAGGGTTTGAATTATTTCCTCTAAAGATATCCTGCACTAAACTAGACAATGAAGTTTGAGGTAAATGCATGTGGTGTACCTGTACATTAGATCCCCAAGGAACTCTGATTGTGCTCCAACATCTAGTGGCCCTGATGGGAAACAGTCTGGATATGGTACTTTACATGGCCAGCAGTAGGGGGCGCATGGTCCTCCTGTCCAAATCAAAATGAGCTGACTATCATGTGAGCTTCATGATAAACAAGCAAAATTGCCACCCTAATTTGACCAAATTTGACCATGATTGGGCACAATTCCCAAGACATTGGCCCTCGTATGGCCCGATGGTGATATAAGCTGTGAAAGAAAATCGGTACCTTTTCCTGTTGACTGGTAGAATAACCCCAACATGACACAAGTGTCTCTATAAGTAAGAACAAATCCTCTAGGAGCTGTGTAATATATTGTTGGTTTGGTTACTTCCCCAGTTCAGATTATAGAGCATTGGTGGAGTGGTGTTTGTCACTAAATGCAATGTGTGTTCTGTGGTGAGCAGGACACTTGGAGCAGAAACTCACCATAAAGATTTCTTGGAGTATGGACATATTTTTTCCCTAATGAATAAAAATGCTCTGTATTTTGTTGCAGCACATAAATGCCTGCGTAGTTCATTATTTATATGAAAAAGGGAGAAGTTTGTGTAATCCCATTCCGATTACATTCAGTAGAGTGTGCTCTTTCCCATGTTTGCGGGAAGAACATGTTAAGTGTTGGCACACTCAGAGGATCATTGTGTTGAGTGAATAATTCCTGAATGCTGACTATATAGCACACACTGTACCAGACATCATTAGCTATAAGATGTTAATGAGAAGCCTGCCTAAACCGGTTATGTTGATTAGTAACTATGTAATTGTTCAATGTCCCAGTCTCTGGAAACATTGCTGGTGCTCAGTAAACATTGAGAACAATTATGGCCACTTCATTACCTACATATGATCTGATTTGTGTTGCAGCCAGCCAGGGCCCTATAACGAGAGAGTTTGTATACTGAAGGCCACTGTTACATAATTGTGGGCTGCTTTTGAATATGCGTTGGTTGGTTGCTTGCCTAGAGAGGGCACTGACATGTTTTTCATTTGTTGTGTTTTGCCTGCAGGATTTAGCTGAGTGGAAATTTGCCCTTGGCAGATTTTTTCCCTGTAAGACCCCCGCCTCCTTCCTGAGGAGGACGGTGCAGATCACGGTGTTCAAGCGGCCTGCCAAAATGTACTTAGGGCCATTTCCCAAACAGAAAGTTTCATCTTCTGTCTAAGATTATTGTGTTTGGAATGCCAGTTTTATTTAACCAGCCCTGAATCTAATCTACGCGCACAGTTGTGATTGGACTGCATGGGCTCTAGGCAGGAAGCAGCTCTCTCAGCTAACGGAGCAAAAGAGCAAATGGTTACTTTCTGACCTTCACCGCTCCATCTGTGGATGGGACAGACTGTTCGTAAGACGGCTTTGCTCCAACTCTAACTCCAGAGACAATTTTGTCTCTTCTAATCCTGACATTTTAGGATATTTATTTCAGTGTTGCGATTTTATCACATCTCTTGATCTGAGTTGCTAATCGCCTGTCCTTTAAGGCCTTATGTCTCAAGTACAAATCTGATTTTATCTCAGCCGGTTTCATGGCACTTGCCAATCTTCCTCGGGCTACGCAGCCAGGCTTTATAACCTGCATAGCCTCTGATGTAATGTCTCTCTGGCAGTTTATTTCTCTTCAAGGCCCTGATTCCCAGCTCCAGTGACCGCATGAGCCCAGCTGAGAACATCAGTCAAACCTAGCTGGTGTGCCCATGGTGTGTCCAGCGCTCTGCACAGCTGTGTCAACACGCCCGCATGACGTTGGAGACCATTTCAAACATACAGAGATGGCTTCAATTACCTTTAATGCTCATTGTGCAGCCTTTGTCTCCCTGTATCAGGGCCCGCCAGTTGCTTTTGTCTTGCATAAGGCTGCATTATTGTGACAGTCTGTACTAATGATAACAGACACACTGGAAAATAAACACAGACATGATCAATTTACAAGATGGTTGTGCCAATGTGAAACGGTCTTATTGTGTAACTGTGTGACATGACATGATGTGTGCTTGATTTAATCATACTGTCTGACTGTCACCATGGCTGGCAAAGGGGTAGCAGTGTATGTCTGTGCATTTTTCTGTATGTGCAACTGTATTGTAAGAAAGATTGTTTGAGGTCTGTGCATTGTGTCAATATGTTGCAGAGGGTACTGGCTTGCCAAATGCCAATTCATAGATTACACCTCTTCATGACATGATTAATATGATGTTTATCCTAATATCATATTATCATACTAATATCAATTGAATTAATTTATTTTAGAGATTGAAGTACTTGGAAAAGCCAGGTAAATTTCTACATTTACAGTAACATGTTGTCCCTCTGCTGTCCTTATTGAGCAGTGCATGTTCTTTTTCATTTGGATTGCTCTATTGGAACACAGCATCAATGGAGCGATAATCATGTCCCCCACCTTCCCCATGGCTAGAATACGACTACAGGACAGCAGCTAGTATTCATTAATATGGATGACCAATACCCAGCACTGGGAGGAGACTACGTACGCAATAGCTCTCAGGAACAAAACTACCAAACCCCTCCCTCATACGCAGAGCATTCTTATCTGACACAAACTAAGGGAATCCAGACTAAAAGGCTTTTAGAAGGAATTTGGAGTGAGAAATCTTAACTCCAATCAGACCAGTGTGACCCAGTTGACTACATATGGACTGGGTCAGTGTTTTTATGATCTTCAACAGACCATTGCATAATAATAAACTGGATTTACAGTTTAAAGAAGAGAGACAGTAACTCTATAGAGATCACTGTTCACTGCAATGGCTTACCATCCTTACAAACAAACATTCTACCATGAAACTGTGGGAACTGGGAATTATATCGGTGGTAGAATTAAGGTAATGCCAATTTTATGAGTAGGTCCCTTAAATTAAAATGTTATTTGTCACATGCTTGGTAAACAACAGGTGTAGACTAACAGTGAAATGCTTACTTACGGGCCCATCCCAACAATGCAGAGAGAAAGAAAATATAGAAGTAATAGAAGTAATAATAAATACACAATGAGTAACGATAACTTATAATAGAAGAGGTACCAGTACTGAGTCAATGTGTAGGGGTACGAGGTAATTGAGGTAGATATGTCCATATAACTAGGAATAAAGTGACAGACAGTAAACAGTAGCAGCAGCGTATGTGATGAGTCAAAAAGGTTAGTGAAAAATGGGTCAATGCAGATTGTCCGGGTAGCTATTTGTTAACTATTTAACTAACTATTTAGCAGTCTGATGGCTTGGGGGTAGAAGCTGTTCAGGGTCCTGTTGGTTCCAGACTTAGTGAATCAGTACAACTTGCAGAGAGAACAGTCTATGACTTGGGTGGCTGGAGTCTTTGAAAATGTTTAGGGCCTTCCTCTGACACCGCCTGGTATAGTGGTCCTGGATGGCAGGGAGCTCGGCCCCAGTGATGTACTGGGCCGTACGCATTACCCTCTGTAGCGTCTTGCGGTCGGATGCCAAGCAGTTGCCATACCAAGCAGTGATGCAGCCAGTCAAGATGCTCTCAATGGTGCAGCTGTATAACTTTTTGAGGATCTGAGGCCCATGCCAAATCTTTTCAGCCTCCTGATCGGGGAAAAGGCGTTGTTGTGCCCTCTTCATGACTGTGTTGGTGTGTCTTCACGACTGTGTTGGTGTGTTTGGACCATGATAGATCCTTAGTGATGTGGACACGAGGAACTTGAAGCTCTCGACCCGCTCCACTACAGCCCTGTCGATGTGAATGGGGGCATGCTCGGCCCTTCGTTTCCTGTTGTCCACGATCAGTTCCTTTGTCTTGCTGACATTAAGGGAGAGGTTGTTGTCCTGGCACCACACTGCCAGGTCTCTGATCTCCTCCCTATAGGCTGTCGCATTGTTATCGGTGATCAGGGCTACCACCGTGGTGTCGAACTTAATGATGGTGTTGGAGTTGTGCGCGGACACACAGTTGTGGGTGAACAGGGAGTACAGGAGGGGACTAAGCACGCACCCGTTAGGGGCCACCGTGTTGAGGGTCAGTGTGGCGGATGTGTTGTTGCCTACTCTCACCGCCTGTTAGGAAGTCCAGGATCCAGTTGCAGAGGGAGGTGTTCAGTCCCAGGCAGGGCAGTGTGGAGTGCAATAGAGATTGCGTCATCTGTGGATCTGTTGGGGCGGTATTCAAATTGGAGTGTGTCTAGGGTGTCTGGGATGATGGTGTTGATGTGAGCCATGACCAGCCTTTCAAAGCATTTCATGCCTACAGATGTGAGTGCTACGGGGCGATATTCATAAAGACATGCTCCGTAACTTTGGCAACTACTAAGTATTTTTTAATGGGCTAGACGTGTCAATGTGTAGTTCATACATGCATAATCTATAATCGTACTGTTTTACCTCAATTAGCCACGAAATCCCTAGTTTGAAAGCAACAGTTTTTCTGGAAGCTGTGCTGGGCCATTTCCACTACATTTTCCCCACGTGGGCCAGCCCCCTAGCAATTTGAGTTTAACCAATGAGCTTCAGCCCCTCGACATATGAGTGACAGCTAGCAAGATGCACATGATGCACCAACAGCAGAGCAGAGAGAGAGACCGATGACGTGGTGCACATATCTGCACATATGTGACGTAGTACGCAATTTTCGGTGCCCATTTCTGGCTCATGACCGCTACTTTTCAGAACTACTGGCTAAAAAGGTATACAAAAGTACCGGAGAATCCCTTTAATGGAGTTGTGTATGCTCTGATGCTTCCTATAGAACACATGCACAGCCTATGTAGCTGTACTGATTTAAAAAACAGATAACCTCTGGCACATTTCCAATAGATTAATCTTCCTTCAGAGGTTAAACGTTGGGAAGGTATTCTGAGGGTGAAGCTGCATCTCTGAGACTGAGACGTCCTGTTGAGCAAAAAGTAAATGTTGTTATATGAAGGCGTATAACCATTCAAGGGGGAAGGAAATTGAAAAATAAAGGTGGGAAGTCAAGTCCAGGATTTATAAAAACAAGACTGGTTGGAGATAAAAACAGTTAATCTGGTAATGATTCAAGCTTAGGTTGAATTAGAGATAGAAATTCACATGACAGTTCCCTCCTGTGCCTTTCTGGTGACACGAACAGCCACCCACCCACCCGCTCACTCACCCTCCTACTCACCCTCCCACCCTCTTTTTTTAGTATGCACTATGCACACACACCCTCGCTCACACACATACATACTCTACACCCACACCCATCTGGCCTTGTACAGTCTGTCCCTATTCCATTCACGCTTTATCGAGGCTCCAGCCTCCCAGCCTGGGAACAGCTTTATCTCCCGTCACAGGGGAGGCCGGACAATGGAGGAGTCCGCTGCTTTACTCTGGTCTGGCCGTTAATTCAAAAATCTAGCTGTGAATCAGAAACATTGACTCTGCAGAAAGGCTACAGTGATGATTTGCTATATTATTTTATAGGCAGACTGTGAAAGACCGCTTTGGTTCTGAGAGGGAGAGAGAGAGAGAGAGAGAGAGAGAGAGAGAGAGAGAGATAGGGGGTGGTTCTGCTGATCCCTGGTGATTATAACTTTGGATATTTGTCTGGCTGGGCTCCAGCGCTCTGCTCTCTTCCCTGGGACCAGAAGGGCTTCGCTGTATTTAAACATGGCTGTTTGAGTAGAGAGGTCAGTCTGTTTACTGTAAGACTGCGGGGGATTTGGAAGTATTAACCCTCACATGAGTCTTTCAGGGAGTTCAGAAAGAATTATGTGGACTGATAGACGTGGATATGTCGTTTTTTCACAAAGAGGTAAAAGTTCCATCAATGTCAGAAAGGATCTAATGCCTCTGAGGCTGTATTTCACCCCAACGGTCAGCATATACTGTAGCTCCCAGTCATGTTGTGGTGGGATCGTCAGTGTGTATATTAGAGCCCATATTGAAAGTGAGTATGAAGATAGACACTGTGAAGGCCTGTCCCTGTCAGCCCCCTGCTTTATATGGTGTGTTTATGTAACACACAGTTGAACCTCCCTCTCCCAGGAGGAGTTGAGCCTGCCAAGTCAGGGAGGGTGGAGTACTGAGAGGCGCGGCTCATGCACCTTTAACATTGTGGGAAAGCATGTGAGCCCATTCGTGACCCTCCCCCCACCCAGTCCACCTGCCCCCTTACTAGGATGTGGTGTTGAGGATAGACCATTAGACCACAGTGAAACAGTAAAAACACACTACATCGCCCAGGTACTCTACAGTGACTCTCACCACTCGCCCTCTGGGGAAGGAAGGGGAGAGACTGGCAGAACATACACTGCTCTTCATTTCTGTTTTGCTAAGGGGTCTCGTAAAATGAACACCCTTCACTTGCATCAGATTTATTTCTGCTCTCTGCGTTAATGGTCTGAGGGGGTCACATTTTGAATTGACTTGTTGTCCTTGAATAGAAAGAGAGTATTGACGTAGTGAGTGGTGTCCAGTGGAGGCTGTTGAGGAGAGAATGGCTCATAATAATGGTGGAACGGCGCGAATGGAATGGCATCAAACACATGTATTTGAAACCATTCCACTGACTCCGCTCCAGCCATTACCATGAGCCCGTCCTCCCCAATTAAGGTGGTGGTGTCCTACATTTGCAGGCTAAAATACAGCAGACTGATGCAACAGCAAACTAAATTTGGATTCTTAGTTTGTGTCATATGCAACATTGTTTCTTCCTGCCTCTTCCTGCCTGTCTGTCTGTCTGTCCAGCTGAAGCTCAGACAGGCCCCAGGTCTTACTCCCCGTTCATACGCTCAGAGGGGCCTTCCAGACAGGCTCAGAGTTGTCTCATCTCTGGATCAGCCCCACGGGGCCTGTGGTGGGTGTCGTGTTACACACACACAGTCCATCCACAGGGCTCTCTCATCTCCTCTGGTGCCTCCAACATGTCTTATGTCTTATACACAGGACTGGAATGACTGCTTTGGTTTTAATCACATTTATTCTTAAACAAAACCACAGTGTGGAGACGAAAAGAGATGATCTTATCCGAGAGAGATCATCTTGTCCGTGAGGTTCTTTAGTGCTTTCTGTAATTTGCAAGATGTTCTATACTGTATGTAACATCACAGAGAGACGTTTTAGGAGATGCATGCCTTTAATAATATTATAACGTGACTACAGTTTTGGACATTATAATTTTCTAAACTTAAATTATTTATATCCTAATTAACTCCTGTAAAATAGTACTATATTTTACAGATTGTTTACCCGACTTGCTACCACCCTATACCTTGAAGGTGTCTCGTTCCAAAGTAAGACTGCGTCTCCCATTTGCAGTCGCCTGTTTGTTGTTTGTGTGTTTTCATTTCTTTTTTATTTCCAGGCCTCGCAGTTACAGTCTCAGAGGCGTGATGTATGTATACCAGAGGAGGCTGGTGGGAGGTGCTATAAGAGGACGGGCTCATTGTAGTGGCTGGAATGGAATCAATGGAATGGAATAAGGAGCCCTGAGTGGCGCAGCGGTCTAAGGCACTGCAACACAGTGCTGAGGCACCACCACAGCCTGGGGTTCCCAATAGCCTGTGTCACAGCCGGCCATGACCGGGAGCCCAATAGGGCGGCACACATTAGCCCAGCGCCGTCCGGGTTAGGGGAGGGTTTGGCCGGGGGGCTTTCACTCATCACGCTCTAGCGACTCCTTGTGGCGGGCCGGGTGCCAGCAAGCTGACTTCGGTAGTCAGTTGAACGGTGTTTCCTCCGACACATTGGTGTGGCTGACTTCCAGGTTAAGCGAGCAGTGTATTAAGTAGGTGGCTAGGCGGGTCATGTTTCGGAGGACGCATGTCTCGACCTTCGCCTCTCCCGAGCCAATTGAGGAGTTGCAGCGAACCAGCAATTTGGGAGAAAATGGTGTAAAAAAATATATTTTGTACCAAACACATCAAACATTGATTCCATTCCAGCCATTACAATGAGCCGTCCTCCTATAGCTCCTCCCACCAGCCTCCTCTGATGTATACATACTGTATATACAGGACAGGGTGTAAGAGGCCCTGATCCTGTTGGTGTAATGTATATATGGTATACTGTGGAACCACATAAAGTACAGTTGAACATATACACAGTACAACCAGTTCTCCTCTCACCTGCTTTGTATAGGGGCATTTTTTAGTGCGGGTTGGAGCACTGCTCTATGGTGTGTGTGTGTATGTGTGTGTGTTCTACTGCTGTGTTTATTTTTGTATATGTGTAAATGATGGCAAAGTGTTGACATGTGTTGTCCATGTCTAGTGTGTCATTAACTCAGGAACTGTATTGTAGCGACCCTCATAGACAGGTATGTGTGCCTGAGTTATGACATTATCTTATCATGTGCATTACCAGTTATCTAGGTTGCGTGGGGTCCAGCAGGCCAATCCCCCTGCTGTCTGCCAATCAAACGAATGCCTGGAATGTTTCGGTGCCAGGCGTCCTTATGGTTGGTGGAACAGCGGGGGGCTGGGCACGGGTGATAGATAACTGTTGGTGACTGTGTATTTTACGGATTTGTTTGGCGTAGGCTAAGAGTTTAGGAATAAACCGTTTGAATAGAGAGCTTGATCCTATGTCCTGGACATTTGTTTATTATAAGGTGCTAGTCTTATCTCGGACACTCCACTCTCTGGCATTTACTTCATCTGCCATCACAAAGATCTCCCGGCGACGGCACGGAATTCCATTTGAAAGAAAAACATGTCAGACAGAAATCTTTCCACCACAGTAAAACAGAAGTGGTGTATCGAATGTTAATGAACAGCGCCCACTGGTATACAAATCATTTACCCTTTTCAGAAGAGCTCCAAGGTGACTGACAAATTAGTGTCTTTTTCCATGAACTCCAAGGGGGCTCTGGCCCGGAGGCAGTCGGAGGGGGCACACCACACCTCCTCTTGGGGCGAAACTCTGCGACCCCGGGAGCAAGGGCCCCTCCCTGCTATGTGGAAGTTTCTGGAGGCCTGCGAGGGAGAGAGCCTCAGAGGAGGCCTCAGCAGCTGGGGGACCCAGGCCAGCAGGCAGGAAAGAGGCTTCTACAGGGGAAGCTCAGTCTCCTCCACACAGCCAAGGCCAAGCTGACCAGAAGTACTAACAGCATCTCTCTCATACGCTCACATCTGTGTGCCTCAAATGGGTCGGTCACTCCCTCTCTCCTCACCCCTCCCTTCCTTGCACAAAATAAGACCTGTTTCTCTTCATTATTAAAACCTGTTCTTTTTCTGCAACATCCAAAACACATCTCACCAATGCGAGCCATTTCAAGAATTTCCAGGGGAATTATTTGTGGCATGTCCGAGGTGAATGACAGGCATTGTTTCAGAGCACTTCTGTAACGGTGTCCTTTAACTGGTCTACCCTCTTTATAAGCCATCCAGATGAGTCTCTCTGACAATGGGAGAACAAATGGAAGTTGTGCTGAAATTCTTTATCTAAACTTAGAGCAGACGGCCTTTGAGGCCAGGGCCTGTTTTGGCCAAGGGCTAGCTCCACAAGGAGGTGTTGATGAGAGGGGAGAGGGGCATGGCGAATTCCACAGATAAGTGGCGTGGCCCGGTGCTCCACGAGGTTAGGGAAGGAGGCACAAGAGACAAAAGGCTGACACAGCCATGGATGCACTCTCAGAAAGGGATGTTTGTGTATCTGAGGAGAGAGAGGGATAAGGTTAGGATAGAGAGAGTAAACAGAGGAGTCTGAATGTGGTGAGGCTAATATGAGTGTAGGGATGGGACTAGGATGAACCAATCAGAAACGGAGATTAGCCAATCAGAACCTGATTGAGAACAGACCAGTGATACTGGCCATGTCCATTCCAAGGGCCATAGGAATGGCCATAATCTCAACAAGAACCGAGACGCAGCTCTGACTGCAGGGTGAGGGTCAAACCCCACATGACCCAACTGTTTAGCTCTCTCTGCCTGGCCCCATGCCCTCCTTCCCTCACATAGAGTAAATTAGCTCCCTTGAATTTGCCTCTGGGTCCTCAAGCTCAGATCCCAGCATTCCTAGCATTCTACGGTGTAATTAAATTGGCACTTTTTCTATTGAGCTTTATTTGTGTTGCTCAGAAACAGGAAGATGGTCAGATTCATCAGATTCATATCTACTATTAAGTCAGGGAGAGGAAAAGATGTGGAATGAAATCCTTACGAGGGGGTGGTAATGAGAGTCTTATGGCAGAGGGCCTTCCCACTCGCTGCCCTACAGCCACTCTAAAGCACATCACTTATGTAAAACACAAAGCACTAACCCAAAGCATTATGTGGATGTTTTGTGCTTTTGTGGGTTGTATTGTGTGTGTGTCATGGTCTATGTCTTTGTGCTTTGTGTGTGTCAGCAGCAGCCAAGATGATACACCATGCTAGCTAGCTCAAAGCCGCAGAGACCCACAATGCAGCAGTCAGCTTGACAGAGTAGGGGGAGGGGCTGGGAGATGTTGGCGAGAGATGTGGGAGAGAGAGAGGGAGAAAGGGTGGGTGTGCGTGCGTGTGTTCAGGCATGTGTGTGTGTGTGTGTTTGAAAGAGAGATAGAGAGAGAAAGAGGAGGTGGTGTGATGGAGGAGGGGAACATTCTCAGTATGGGGTTCACATGTAGGCCTACACAGTCATGTCCCCCCTCTAACCACAAGGGGGAGTCCAGAGCAATGTGAGCAGAGGTTGCCCTGTTATGTAGGTATTCTCTCTGTCGCTCTCTCTCTCTCTCTCTCTCCATTCCCCTTCGCTTCCCTCCCCCCTCTCTCTCCTTCTCACAGGATGTCTCATCACTACAGCATGTATTGCATTCCATGTAACTGGCAGTGTTCACCATGCAAACCGATGGAATGTGAATGAATAGTGTAACGGAACGGAACTAGGCCTTGTTACGAGCAGCTAAGAATGAGCTAATGAGTTGTAAGCTCATTTCACTATGATTTGAAAGTAAAGCCCATAATTAAAGGGATACTTTGGGATTTTGGCAATGAGGCCCTTTATCTACTTCCCCAGAGTCAGATGAACTTGTGGATAGCATGCTAGCAGATACCCATAGACTTCCAGTCATTGCGTTAACTCTAGTCAGCATTGGCTCACGAAACTACGTCAAAGTTCCTTCGAACTGGACACAGAGACATAAAAATGGTATCCATGAGTTCTTCTGACTCTGGGAAAGTAGATAAAAGGGCCTCATTGCCAAAATCCTGAAGTATCCCTTTCAATAATTCTAACCCTCTTGCCTTCCCTCAAAAATCTCAACCAGAGGTCAGGGTAAAGTCAGCCAGTCGAGCCAGCTATTATTGCAAAGTTCTGAGGGATAAGTTGTGTTATTGTTAGGAAAGACGTTATTGTGTATCTGACTGGGAGGCGGGTGGTTCAGTCTGAAAGAGACGTACCCCCGGCCCAGACACCAGCTGAGATGGCTTTCCGTAGAGGTACAACTAGAGCCAGTCTCTCAGTGAGCCTGTTTTTTTCCTTCCTCCCAAATGTCACAAATGTTTCAGAGAGCGGTGCCGAGAGACGGGCTCTGACCTCGTTTCCTTGACAGTTTTACATTGGAGATTGAGCTGTGAATTTGGGTTAAGTCCCAGAGAGAGCTGAGTCATGCTGGTTCTACCTGTTAGAGAGAGGGACCCGTCGGTCTAGTTCCCCTGATGGGCGGGTGAGAGATACTCAGCCCCTGAAAACACGTTGCCGCCCTGTGCCTCCCCTCTCTCTTCCCTCTCTCCTGCTGCAGGGACATGTAATAGTGAGCACGGTCTGCAATGCTGTAGGGAGGTGCTGGGGTCACTGACGGAGTGGTGTTGCTTCCCTGTCTAGACTACCAAAGTGCTTTTAGCCACCATGTCTCTTCTGATCAGTGTAGGACAGAGAGACGGCAGCCGAGGACAGGGTAGTGAATGGCTGCCTAACTCTCTGTCCTCTGTTATCCTCTATCACCCCTCTCACTCTCATCTCCCTGTCCTTTTTGCTATCCCCTCTTCTCATCCCCTCAGTTGGAGCCTTCAGTCCTCTCACAACCCTGCTCTCATTTTAACTGCATGGATAGGGCACTGTTTAGCTTCAATTCATTATTTCAATAACTGTGGAATTGTTTTTGCTTTGGTTTTGTGCTCTGTTTTCTCTTAAGAGGCTGGAAAAGCATTAAAATAAAAAGTGTGAATGTTTTTCTCTCTACATAGCATTCCTTGTGTGACATTGGATTAAACTATGCTAAACAAATTGCCTTTGAACATGTGATAAAATGGTGGGTGGTACTTTCCAGAATACAAAAACTAAAAACAGATGAAGTCCTCATCTACCCTCCTCTCTCAGTTCAATGTCTCTACTCTCTACAACCGCTAAATAATCATGTTAGTTTAAGTCGTGTGATGCAAACGCCTTGGATTCAATCAGTATCTCTCTGTGTGAATGATTACCAAGAGGAAGACAGAACATCACAGCCAAATGATTATCTATTCTTTCTAGTGCCATAGTCTCTTTCTCCTAAAACAACCACAGAATATTTCACATGACAGAGAAATGGTAACCTAAGACTAAGGAATTGTAGGTATACAATTCCCTAATGGCATTGATCTATGATTGCATACAAGGAATGGCTTTTGCATACCAGGAATAGCTTTTTAACACCTTACAACATTCATCATTGTCACAAGCTTTCATGAATATTCATTCTGTTCCTCTCGCATTTCAGTCAGATCTACTAAACTAGACACGTGTGAGGAATTTGGGGGCATAATGCTCTTTCTTAGCTATTCTCCCATATGGACTTGGTGTTCAACAGGCGGCCAGCCTTGTTTTGCATACTGGTTGCAACTCCGCCCCTCAGATAAAATATTCCTCTGCACCATGAAGTTAATGCAGCAGAAAACAGTGTTAGGGATCAGGCCATTGGGTTACTTGTTACAGCAGGAGCAAGGGCTTGTCAAGAAACAATGATTTATGCTTAGCGCTATGGCAATTGAAGTAGATATTGATATAAGACATCAAAATGTTGCCTAGGCACCAGTCTGACTCTAACATCTGACTCTAACTGTGCATTGTCTTCTGTTTCAATCTGTTGAATCATGATTCCACAAAAACAGAAGCATCACTTAAAGATGCAGTCCAGGATCTTATGCACAACAAATTCGTAACATATTTTACAAATTGGATTTGCAATATATCATCCAAATTGATTTATATACACTACCAGTCAAAAGTTTGGACACACCTACTCACTCAAGGGATTTTCTTTATTTTTTACAATTTTCTACATTGTAGAATAATAGTGAAGACATCAAAACAATGAAATAACACATATGGAATCATGTAGTAACCTAAAAAGTGTTAAACAAATCAAAATATATTTGAGATTTGAGATTCTTCAAATAGCCACCCTTTGCCGTGATGACAGCTTTGCACACTCTTGGCATTCTCTCAACCAGCTTCACCTGGAATGCTTTTCCAACAGTCTTGAAGGAGTTCCCACATATGCTGAGCACTTGTTGGCAGCTTTTCTTCACTCTCCCGTCCAACTCATCCCAAACCATCTCAATTTGGTTGAGGTCGGGGGATTGTGGAGGCCAGGTCATCTGATGCAGCACTCCATCACTCTCCTTCTTGGTAAAATAGCCCTTACACAGCCTGGAGGTGTGTTGAGTCATTGTCCTGTTGAAAAACAAATGATAGTCCCACTAAGCCCAAACTAGATGGGATGGCGTATCGCTGCAGAATGCTGTGGTAGCCATGCCAAATAAGTGTGCCTTGAATTCTATATAAATTACAGACAGCGTCACCAGCAAAGCACCCCCACACCATAACACCTCCTCCTCCATGCTTTACGGTGGGAAATACACATGCAGAGATCATCCGTTCACCCAAACCGCGTCTCACAAAGCCACGGCGGTTGGAACCAAAAATATTTCATTTGGACTCCTGACCAAAGGACACATTTCCACTGGTTTAATGTCCATTGCTTGTGTTTCTTGGCCCAAGCAAGTTTCTTCTTATTATTGGTGTCCTTTAGTAGTAGTTAATTTGCAGCATTTAGACCATGAAGGCCTGATACACACAGTCTCCTCTGAACAGTTGATGTTGAGATGTGTCTGTTACTTGAACTCTGTGAAGCATTTATTTGGTCTGCAATTTCTGAGGCTGGTAATTCTAATGAACTTATCCTCTGCAGCACAGGTAACTCTGGGTCTTCCATTCCTGTGGCGGTCCTCATGAGAGCCAGTTTCATCATAGCACTTGATGGTTTTTGCGACTGCACTAGAAATGTTCCAGATTGACTGACCTTCATTTCTTAAAGTAATGATGGACTGTTGTTTCTCTTTGCTTTTTGAGCTGTTCTTGTCATATCATGACTTGGTCTTTTACCAAATATGGCTATCTTCGAATCCCCCCCACCTTGTCACAACACAACTGATTGGCTCAAACGTATTAAGAAGGAAAGAAATTCCACAAATTAACTTTTAAGAAGGCACAGCTGTTAATTGAAATGCATTCCTGGTGACTATCTCATTAAGCTGGTTGAGAGAATGCCAAGAGTGTGCAAAGCTGTCATCAAGGCAAAGGGTGGCTATTTGAAGAATCTCACATATAAAATATATTTTGATTTGTTTAACACTTTTTTAGTTACTACATGATTCCATGTGTAACTAAAAATGTGTTATTTCATAGTTTTGATGTCTTCACTAGTTTTCTACAATGTAGAAATCTGTAAAAATAAAGAAAAACCCTTGAATGAGTAGGTGTGTTTTCCCCCATCTTTTACTTAGTACACAGACCCATTGACCCCATAATGACGTTAAGCCTAAATCGAAAATTGTTCCCGCATCAAAAAAAAAGAAACGGAAATATCACATTTACATAAATATTCAGACCCTTTACTCAGCACTTTGTTGAAGCACCTTTGGCAGCGATCTGGGGTATAATGCTACAAGCTTGGCACACCTGTATTTGGGGAGTTTCTCCCATTCTTCTCTGTAGATCCTCTCAAGATCCTCTCAAGCTTCTTGGTTTCATCAGACCAGAGAATCTTGTTTCTAATGGTCTGAGAGTCCTTTAGGTGCCTTTTGGCAAACTCCGAGCGGGCTGTCATGTGCCTTTTACTGAGGAGTGGCTTCCGTCTGGCCACCCTACCATAAAGGCCTGATTGGTGGAGTGCTGCAGAGATGGCTGTCCTTCTGGAAGGTTCTCCCATCTCCACAGAGGAACTCTGGAGCTCTGTCAGAGTGACCATTGGGTTCTTGGTCAACTCCCTGATCAAGTCCTTCTCTCCTGATTGTACAGTTTGGCCAGGTGGCCAGCTCTAGGAAGAGTATTGGTGGTTCCAAACTTCTTCCATTTAAGAATGATGGAGGCCACTGTTTTCTTGGGGACCTTCAATGCTGCAGACATTTTCTGGTACCCTTCCCCAGATCTGTGCCTCGACACAATCATGTCTCGTAGCTCTACAGACAATTCCTTTCGATCTCATGGCTTGGTTTTTGCTCTGACACGCACTGTGGGACTTTATATAGACAGGTGTGTGCCTTCCAAATCATGTCCAATCAATTGAATTTACCACAGGTGGACTCCAATCAAGTTGTAGAAACATCTCAAGGATAGTCAATGGTAACAGGATGCACCTGAGCTCAAATTCGAGTCTCATAGCAAAGGGTCTGAATACTTGTATGTAAATAATGAATTTCTGTACTTTTCCTAAAACCTGTTTTCGCTTTGTCATTACGGGGTTTTGTGTGTATATTGATGAGGAAAATTTTTTTATTTAATCCATTTTAGAATAAGGCTGTAACGTAACAAAACATGGTAAAAGTCAAGGGGTCTGAATACTTTCCGAATGCACTGTATATATTGTGCAGGACGTAACATATCATACGAAATGGATAACGTAGTACACAATTGGATGATGTAGTACACAAAAAACGGGACCCGCTTTGGCTCGTTAGCGCCATTTTCAAAACTACTGCCTGAAATTATACAAAAGTTCTGGAGCATCACTTTAAAGGTAAATGGTTGGTTCAATGATTTATCCCATAGATCAGACATTGTGTTCATATTGACAGGTTATTAGATAACCCCAAAGTTGTTCCACTGGGCTCAATTCCTGATTTCAGTACGCCTCTTCTAAAAATACATCAAGATTACCTTGTTTCTTTTTTTAAGTGGCATTGCGTGTTTGGGGAGGCACAGCAGTACACAGTACACAGGCCTAGCATTTGGGTTAGGTCTGCTCTCTCTGAAGGAGAAGTCTGCTCAATGCTAGGTCTAGGCAGGCAGGAAGGCAGAAGGCAGGGCCAGTAATCCTATTGTCTGCTCCCCCAGAGCAGAATAATATTTAGCCCAGCTCCTCCCTCTCAAGGAAAATGAGCAGCGTGGCACTTGCAGTGGTTACCACACCACACACCCTGTATCTCATTACACCCAGATTACCAGCTGGGAAGGCAAACCGCAAACTGTACTTACTCCAAGAGTTCTCATCAGCTTGCATGATCCAAATGTTACAGTGTGTTTACAGTGTACAGTGTGCACTGGTGTATGGCAAATAATATAATATATAGGTGATGTGGCAAGATGTTTTGAGTTTGTTTCCTCACAGGCAATGCAATTGGCTTCTCATATTAAGATCAGCGGGAGTTGAGTTTTATCCAGATCCTGTGTCTCTGCCAATACCAGTGTGGCAGGCATATGGCGCTGCCGTAGGCGGAGGGTTAGGTGACGGTGGGAGGGCGGTGGGTTCAGAATGGGGAGTAAGAGCTTTAATGAGGTACGGAGGAGGGTGAATGAGGGAGCCACAGACGGAGTAAGAACAGTGATCCTAGGGCCCTATAAAATCTGTTTGAGATTTTGCCTGATTCCATTTAGTTTTTTCCCAAATTCCATTTTCTCTATTAATTTTTCAAAGTTTCCATTTCCCCCAGATTTTTCTGGTTTTCGCTCTCAAAATCACACTTTTTTAATAGAAAAACAACTAAATTGGATGTTTTAAGTCCACAACAATTCTTAAACCACAAAAGGAGACCACTGTTAAAGTGTAGTTACCCTTTAATTCCAGTGGCACCTAGTAAGAGGCTGTTGTTTAACAATGTTTTTGTAGGGCACATGTGATGTTAGAGTTTGCAAAACACATACCCACTGGATTGATGCAAATAATCATGATATCATTCTTCCAGGCAAGCATAGGATTCTTTGTAATCAACATTTAATTGAGAAGGTTTTTGGGAAAGCCTTTCCATCTACCAGAAGATTTTTCACTAGCATCATTGAACAAAGTGGTAGCTGCGTGCACCGTATACAGTACACTCATTGCCTCTTCAGAAAGTTCCAGGAAATACGAATCACTGATGCATTCTGTTCATGTCTTATGATAAAATACATTTAGTTGAATTTCAATGCATTTTTGAATATTGTTGAATTCCGTTTTATTGTCTGGATTCCTTGATTCCATCCGCGTTCTCCGTATCGCGGATTTTATTGGGCCCCCACAGTAGCCTAGGCTACATCTTGAGGAGGGACTTTTCTAAAGTCCTTCAAGACCCCCTTCTCCCCTCGCCTGCAGCCCTCTGCTCCCCTCTTGCTATTCCGTGGCTCTGTGACTTGTGCTGCGGCTCATCTGTGGACTGCCACATGAGCCTGGCTGCTCTCAGCAGGGCTCCCCTAGTCATGCACAGAGACCGGCGCGCTTTAGGATCAACACGCTAATCTCTGTTAACACAATATCCAGGGGCAACTTCAAATGACAGGAAGAGGGAGTCAGCAAGGTCGTTTTGGGGAACCTGGGGCTCTCTTTGTTATGAGCCTATCCCTCGGAAACCATAGCAATGGTGAAGTGGAATTCATGTTTACATGTTTAGATGTTCAATCTGCCAAATAAGAAAAGTCTCTAACTGGTTTATGGTATCAGCTGTGGGGAAACCACATTGTCTTGGCATCTTGAGCATATAGCTGAACAAGGATGCCAGTCTTATAATATAGAGATTCCTTGTTATGGATAAATATGTATTTAATGTTCCTGCCTATTTCAATGGTGTTAAGAAATGTAAGTTATGTCTGTAATTCTGCAGAAATTCTTAATGGAATTATTAGGGTTTAAATGGCTATTAAACTGTCACCAACGTGGCACACTAAATTCCTCACGAAACCTACTCTTTTGTTTGTATCAGTGTTTGTGTGTGTGTGTGATACTTGATTTGACTAACTCGAGGTGAAAGGCCAGTAGAAGGGGGACTGTCATAGTAACTTACAGTACTTCATAGTGAAATGAAGGCTGACACCCCACAACTTCAAGGATTTTTACCACTGATATAATATCCTTTGTGTGAGGGTGGTTCATTACAGTAAATCCTACACGTATACTATATCTATTACAGTTATGCATGCCATAGCTTGATCGTTATAATTTCAATTAGTTAACAACTCTATGGATGCCATCTTACTTTTAATACAACATGAATTCTGTCATGCAAAATAGATTTCATTGAGGAAATTCCAATGCAGTCTTGCGTAGCATAGACAAAATGTCCCTTTAGGCTTTTTGTGATCCATTTAGGCCACTAAATTGTCAGTTGTTATATCACCGTACTATGTCTAGGAGTGAGAAAAGCCTTTTTCTCCCCAGCAGGCTATTTTGAGACAGTTGGTAGGAGAGGCCCTGTAGTGGTCTGGATTCACAGAAACCTGTTACAGAGCCTCGATCAAAGTCTTATGACGGCAAATCCTGGAACATGATATTGTGGGGGTATTCACGGCTCCATGTAGGGGAACAGCAATGGCTTTGACATGACTGAACACACAACACCCAATTCATAAAATTAACTTAAAGGGGTCATCCCACTTTTCCCTGGTAATTGAAAGATATAATTCTAGAAAATCCCACATCAACTTGCCAATCACTAAGGATTCTGTAGACAGGTGTTGAAAAGAGAGTTTCCACACAGCTAAATTCAAGGTTTTACAGTAAGTCACTTCCCACTGGGTACAGACGTCAATTCAACGTCGATTCCACGTTGGTTCAACGCAATTTCATTGAAATGACGTGGAAACAATGTTGATTCAACCAGTGTGTGCGTAGTGGATTGTATATTGTGTTTAACCTCCAGTTTATATGTGCTCGGAGTGTAAATCTTGGCACATACTGTATATAGGTCTCACGTGCAAATCTATGCTGCTGATAAAATGACTAAACTGGGGATAACGTTGCTACCAAATCAGTGCCTCCTCTGCACAATATGCCCGTCACAGTTGGGAGAATGTGGCATTTCAAGATGGAGGGGTATTCAGTCTGCCGCTGTGCTATTGTTGTGCTCCGAGTTCAACCTCTCCTTTCTTCTAACAGTAGGGGAAGGAAGGAGGCGATGGAGAGTCGGATAAAGACTGGGGATTTATCCCCAGAAACCTGTCATAGCTGTTATCAGCTTTCAATTTACACAGTGCCCATATTAGTGAATACAGCAGCATGTGCGTGGTTTGGAAGGTGAGTCGGTGTGTACAGTACAGTATGTGTGTGTGTGTCTGTTGCCTAAAGAGAAGGCTGTACCTACCGTTGTGCAAAGTGAATGGCTGTTTTGTTCTCAGGAATGGCCTGTTCTGATCGTGAGGCCTGCCTCTTTCAAGTACATGGACACAAACACACTTTGTTTTGCTATCCTTGTGGGGACCAAACAATTGATTCCCATTCAAATCCTATTTCCCCTAACCCATAAACCTAACCTTAACCCCAAACCTAACCCCTAACCCTAATTCTAACCCTAACCCTAAACCTAACCCCTAAGCCTAAAATAGCCTTTTTCCTTGGAGGGACCGGCAAAATGTCCCCACTTGTCATAATGTTCCTTGTTTTACTATCCTTGTGAGGAGTTCTGGTCCCCACAAAGATTGTAAAACCAAAAACACATGCACGCACACACACAGTACCTGTGGAAATGGCTCCAGGCTTCTGTAGCCTGGGCTGCTGCTGTGACAGGTTGGGATCATAGATCTTGATACACTGCTTTTAGCTGCAGGAGCAGAGGGCAGCAGCAGAGGAGGGGGCAGATTCTCTCCCTCTATATTTTCTCTCTCTCCCTGTCCTGTGTCTTCCACTTCCCTCTCTAATGTAACACACATGTACATTACAAGCAGATATTATCTCTTACCCCCTCTCTCTCCCCACTGACGGTCATCTCATTTATAATTAATTCACCAGAACAGGACAGGCTCTCTGGCATGGCTGTCTTAAATAAGCAGGGGCTGTGATTTAGCCGTGTCACCACTACAGGCCTAAACGCCAAGGTCATTTCTTATAGATTAGCCTTACAGTCATGTGGAGGGAAGGAGGCTGACCATAGTGGGGCTTTTTCTAACACTATCCCTTCATTAATCAACATTATATTGTATTCTGTCAGTATGTAGCTACATGATTTGCATTTATTTAGCATTTATTTTGAATTCCAATAATTGTTGCCATGTTTGAGCCTCAAGCAACGCACAATGAAAGGTTTTGTCATTCTTCTCTGTTTTTAGAAGAACTTGTTTGTGCATTTTGATGACTGTGCACGGCCACTTCCACATTATTGCATAATGGTAATGGTATGGGTTCAGTTGCGCAGTTACCAGGAAGTTGTTCTCTATGCTGAAGGGCAAAAACTTGACGCCTCTTGCTGTGTACTTCTGTGGTCTGGCTGGCTCCACTGTAGCTAAATGGATCAAGGTGACCCACCACAGAATGAATGTTAATCTTTCATCTAATCTTTCATCTAAAACACACACGTGGTGCATGCTTACGTACCCTCCACCATTGTTCACCAGGCTGCGATAGCAGGCGGAAAAAGCATGATGTAATCGTCTTCAAGAGCAATGTCTTTTAGTAAATTATTTATTTATTTTGAGGGTGAGTGAGTACTGTGTGTCAGATTTCACATCAAGTGATATGCAGTGGTGTAAAGTACTTAAAGTACTACTTAAGTAGTTTTTTGGGGTATCTGCACTTTATTTGACTATTTATATTTTTTACTACTTTTACTTTTACTCCACTACACTCTTAGAGAAAAAGGCGCTATCCAGAATACCTAAAAAACGGTTTTCGGCTGTACCAATAGGAGAACCGTTTGACTAACCATTTTTTGGTTCCAGGTAGAACCTATTTGGTTCCAGGTAGAACCCTTTTGGGTTCCAAGTAGAATCATGCTGTCTGGTTTACTTAATATA
>NC_059206.1:14983043-15048043 GCF_020615455.1 Coregonus clupeaformis
TCTTTTGTGCTCCCTATCCACTCTACTCTAGTCCCGATTGACCTCTTTTTACCCCTTCTACCCATTTTCTTTACTCTTCTCTCTTTCTCTATCTCGCTCTCTCTCTTTCTCTATCTACGCTCTCTCTCTCTCTTTCTCTCTCTCTCTCTCTCTCTCTCTCTCATCTCGCGCTCTCTCTCTCTCTCGCGCTCTCTCTCGCTCTCTCTCTCTCACTTGCTCTCTCTCCTCGCCCGCTCTCTCTCTCTCGCGCTTTCTCTCTCTAGCGCTCTCTCTCTCTCTCTCTCTCTCTGTCTTTATATCTCCTCCTCCTCTGTTTAGCTCCCCCTTGTCATAGGTAGGGCAGCTGGTGGATTGTAGCTATCTCTTTTGCAGCTTAGGCGTGCGTGTTGACTCAGCAGCGAGGCCGTTGTGTCACTGGACCATCATTTAACATTGCACCTCTGCGCTCAAATATACCAGAACTGGCGCTTAGAATTAAGCACCATGTAGGCCTTACGCACACGTGCGCACATACACACAAGCTGTCTCTCTCTCTCACACACACACACACACACACATTCTCACACACACACACACACACACACACACACACAAATCATGGAATCATAAAAGTCATCAATAAAACAAAAAGACATAGAAAGGTAACCCTTTTTTAGTGTACTTTTCAAAGGTCAAGGTCAAGGAAACCATTATCAGGTCTTGCGTGCTGCTGCTCTCCTGTATCATTGACAGGGATTCGAGTGTGTGGCTATTTGGAAGCCCAGAGCTGTATCCAAACCTGTGAAACTGGGCACTGAGCAATAGACTGGAGTTCCGGACCCTCAGTCTTCCCCGTGGATTCTCTGGCTGCTTCCATAGTGGCACACCTGTCCCCCAACTGGTGCTAATGACCTAATAGTACCTGCATGTTGCCTGGGGCCCCACATTTTTCCAGTCACATACCTGGCCCTGATCGTTGCTGATCAGAAGGGCATATATTTCCCTCAGAGTTGCCCTCCCAGCCAGAGTGGCATTCCAACAGATCTTCACATTCCAACACCTGAGAAGTTTTCTGTACGCCAGCCTGGCTCTATTCTCACCCCTTAATGGTGATTTCAGATCACTTGTCCCTTGTAATATTGTTAAACAGCAGATGGAGTCTGCCATTGGTGTTTCCACTTGGCCATGCTTTGTGTTCGTCCACAGATTTGACTGGCTCTCAGTTTACTCGCGACTCCAGAGGAAGCCTGCGCCCTAGCCAGCGCTAGCCCCGACATAGGCCAGACTGGAACCGTCACTTACGCTTACCCAGCCAGCGTCCTAAATGGCAACCTATCTCCTATGCAGCTCACTACTTGACCAGGGTGCCATATGGTTTCTGGTCAAAAGTAGTGCACTCCCCGGGGGAATAGGAGTGCCGGCTAGGTTTAAACCTCCCAGAGTGCATATCTACTCACATTACTTTGCAGGGTTCTTCCATCCAGGCGTAATGTGTTGATTTAAACCCCTAGTAGCGCGGTCCAAGAAGACAATTATATCACCCGTCTCCGAATGCAATCGCTCCACAATCACTCTTGTTTGTTCGGGGGAGATGTTAGTCCCTCCTGCGATGGTGTTGCCCTCTTGTAATGGACTTGTCGGTTTGATAGCACTGTTTGTTTTTTCCCTCTGCTTTGTTTTGATGGAGTGGCGTCCATATTGACTTTAAGGAAGCTAGGAGATAAACACTTAGCAGGGAAGGAAAGATGACAGTGGCATGACTAATTCTACATTTACAGCACTGAGCTCTCATCTGAATGTGTCCAGATATGATACAGCACCGAGCTCTCATCCTGAATGTGTCCAGATATGATGATACAGCACCCAGAGCTCTCATCTGAATGTGTCCAGATATGATACCCAGCACTGAGCTCTCATCTGAGTGTGTCCAGATGTGATACAGCACCCGAGCTCTCATCTGAATGTGTCCAGATATGATACAGCACTGGTTCTCATCTGATGTGTCGTTGATACAGCACTGAGCTCTCATCTGAATGTGTCCAGATATGATACAGCACTGAGCTCTCATCTGGTCAATGTGTCCAGATATGATACAGCACTGAACTCTCATCTGAATGTGTCCAGATATGATACAGCACTGAGCTCTCATCTTAATGTGTCCAGATACATGATACAGCACCGAGATCTACATCTGAATGTGTCCAGATATGATGCGGCACTGAGAGGCTCTCATCTGAATGTGTCCAGATATGATACAGCACTGAGCTCTCATCTTAATGTGTCCAGATATGATACAGCACGAGCTCTCATCTGAATGTGTCCAGATATGATACAGCACTGAGCTCTCATCTGAATGTGTCCAGATATGATACAGCTACTGAACTCTCATCATGAATGTGTGTCCAGATATGATCTCTTCCTGATTAAGTGCCTGAAGAGATGGTTGTATATTAGGGGAACCTTTTGTCTCTGTTCCTGGGCCGTCTATTCCGACGCCTCTGCTCTTCCACCAGTTGTTGTGATCACTACAATCAGACCTGGGTTCAACTAGTATTTGACGTTTTTCAAATGCATTAAGCGTTTGATCAAGCTTGCTGGCGGCCTTAGATGGGTTTGCACTATTCGTTGGTTACATTGCACCATGCGAACTCAATCAAGCACAGAAAAAAGTATTTTCCCAAGATTTTTGAAGCGTTTGAACACAGAAGGTCTGAATACAATAGGTTGTTAAAACCTGGCATAAAACACATAGGATGCTTTTTCAGCATTTAGCTTATCTGTCCATCACCCGAGAGCTTGAGGTTCTCCACCTTCTTCACAAAGCTCGCTTGATGTGGGTGTTTGCTGACACAACACACGAGGAGCTTAAAACTCTGTGATAACTTACCTTGATTTTTCTTCCTTTTTATTTCTTAATGAGCCATTCAGGGTGATTAGATGAAAGTGGCTTGATGTGAGGCTTGTGAGCGGTGTGTTATGGGGGGTTAATGACTGGAATAATCTATTCTATTGAATCACAACTGCTGATGGAGGCGTGGAAGATCAAAGGTCAGGTGCGTTAGAGGCGGTAATGATGGGGAAGCCCATGGGGGGAGAGAGAGTGAAACATCCTGACTGGCTGGCTGGCTGACTGGCTGACTGGTTGACTGGCCTGGCTGCAGTGCTGAGTGTCTGCTGCCTCACAGCTGGGCACTCAGAACAACCCGACCTGGCCTACCTGCTGGGGGTGCGTCTCAGTACTCTTAACTGGCGCCTTCTAATCTTCCTCCTTCATTTGGCCCACCTCTCAGAGCAAGGAGATCTTCATTTGGCCCCAGCAACTTCATTTGGCCACCTCTCCAGAGCAAAGGAGATCTTCATTTGGCCACCTCTCAGAGCAAAGGGAGATCTTCATTTGGCCTCCTCTCAGAGCAGAGGAGATCTTCATTTGGCCCACCTCTCAGCCAAGGAGATCTTCATGTGTGCCGCCTCTCCAGAGCAAAGGAGATCTTCATTTGGCCCACCTCTCAGAGCAAAGGAGTGGGAGAGGAAATCTAAAAACATCTGAAAGTAGTTGAGCGTTCTCCATGTACCCACCTGATTTCTCCAGTGTATGGAAAGAGATGATGGGAAGGAGGCGTGGAGAGGAAGCCGCTTTATACTATAGAGATGATGGGAAGGAGCGTGGGAGAGGAGGCCACTTTATGCTATAGAGATGAGTGGGGAAGGAGGCGTGGAGAGGAAGCCACTTTACTCACTATAGAGATGATGGGAAGGAAGGCGTGGGAGAGGAAGCTGCTTTATACTATAGAGATGATGGGAAGGAGACGCGTGGAGAGGAAGCCACTTTATGCTATAGAGATGATGGGAGGAGGCGTGGAGAGGAGGCCACTTTTATACTATAGAGATGATGGGAAGGAGGCGTGAGAGAGGAAGCCACTTTATACTATAGGGGTGCACCCTCTCGTCTGGTGTCCCAAAGAAGGCTATTTATTTGCCAGTTACCTCAGAACCAGTAAAACATGGACACACGTGTAAGGGTTGGCTACTGAACCGTATAGTCTATTTCTAGATTACGATTCTTCGACATTCATATTTTTGATATGCTCATTTTAAACATAAATGTGTGTAAGGCTGCCATGCTGGCGGCCCCTTGGTTCTGATGTAATAGCCTACCTGACCCCTCACACTCCTAAAGCTTGGGGTTTTGCTCAAGATTTCCATTGATAACAGACTGCTAGCAGTGTTATGGTTGGCCACGTGCCACCTCCTAGGTGCTGGCAACGCAGGGCAGAGCCATGGAAAGGAAACAGGGGCTTACTCAGTGCAGTTCCTGTGACCTAGCCGTACACACGCTAGTTAGGTATCAGGCCTGGCCTCTGTGCGGTCCTGTCCGATTCATGTGTATTGCCTTTCCCCGGGGGAGTGGGTTTGTGTGGCTGCATTCCAGAGCAGTACCTTTTTTCCGAGCAGTGCCCGTCTTTCACTAAATAGACCTCTAAGGGCTCCCTTCATTGGATTGGTCAACAACACAGACCCTTCCTTCTTGGCCCACGCTGAGTGCGCTGCCTAGGGGCCTCAGCCTTAGCTGTCCCGCATGTTTACTCACACGGCACCCTGTGATTCGGGGGAACATTAGGTTTGTAAAGCCTCAACAGGTTTGCGTGAGTCAACACTCCTTCGAACCGTCGGGGCTCCCGCTCCCCTGGTCAATATTTGCCCAGGGCTCTGTAAGCTCGGAGCTCACCTCAGAAGGCATTCGCCCTTAGGCCTTTCTAGTTTGCCCTTTGCATTAGCTGCGGGGCGTCTGATAAAAATAACATCTCTGTTGGGCTGCAGGAGTTTACATTCATATAGACATCCATCTTAATAAATCGTCAGTGGCGCGGTATACAAGTACAGTGTGCAGCAGAGAGGGGTCAACTGGGATCAAGCTATATTTTTTTGCTATATTCACATTTTAGAGGGCAGATTTTCTTTTCCTAGAGTGCGCTCTGTATGCGTTGTAACTTTTGTACACTCACTCCACACACAGGGCCTAGTCTATATAATGCAACAGTGTTATATTGTGCCACATGTAGTTGATATAACATGCTTACTCACCCGTTGTCTCCCTCTTCCCTCCCCAGATGCAGCAGCTGTTCTCGAGAACTACTGAGCCCAACAAGAAGGGATACATCCGTGACCTCCACAACAGCAAGATCCACCGGGCCATCACCCTGCACCCCAACAAGAACCCGTCCTACCAGTACCGCCTGCACAGCTACATGCTCAGCCGCAAGATCGCCCAGCTGCGCCATCCGCACCGTCCCAGCTCCACCGCGAGATAGTCCAGATGGGGCGCTACGGGGCCGCCGAGCCCAGCCGAGGGACCTGCAGCTGGGCATGCCTCCATCCTTCATGAGGTTCCACCTCGGCTCGCGAGGAGGTCCTGGAGTGGGAGTTCTGGACGGGTACCTGTTCTCCTCGTCTGACGGTCAAACCCCCTCGCGGAATGGACTCCTCCCAGCATCTGGCCCTGGACGACATCATCATGCAGGTGATGGAGATGATTTAACGCCAACGCCAAGAGGGACGGGTGATTGACTTCAAGGAAATCCAATACGGCTACGAGCGGGTCAACCCCATGTATGGGGCGAGTACGTGTTTGACCTGCTGCTCCTCTACAAGAAGCACAAAGGGAAGACCACGCGGTGCCGGTGAGGAGACATGCCTACTCCAGCAGACCTTTGCAGATCCAGTTCAGAGGATGAGGAGATGGACGCCAGGCGCTCGCCAGCAGCATCAACCAGGACTCTGACTCCTGTCCTTCCTCTCCAACTCCCCTCAAGATGTTCGTGCCTTCAAGCTGTCCAGCTCTAGCCAGGACCAGAAGGAGCCCAAGGAGGCCAAGGTCAACATACTGGTGCCGCTATCCGGACGCTTAACGACATCTTTGTCCGCTTTATGTCCAACTTAGAGCGGGTGTGCCCTGATCCCCAACCAGAATCAAGCTGCTCATCACTCCTCTTCAGCACCGACAACAACACAGAGCGGGTCAAGCAGGTGGAGCTGATGAGGGAGTACCACATCAAGTACCCCCGGGCCGAGATGGAGATCCAGCCCGTGTCGGGCTCCCTTCTCCCGGGCCCTGGCTCTGGAGGTGGGCTCGGCCCACTTCTCCAACGACTCGCTGCTCTTCTACTGCGACGTGGACCTGCTCTTCACCACCGACTTCCTCAAGAGGTGCAGGGGGTAACACAGTCCTGGGGGAGCAGACCTACTTCCCCCATCATCTTCAGCCAGTCTGACCAAGGTGGTATACGCCGGCAAGGTGCCCAGTGAGAACCACTATGTGTTCACCGCCAAGACGGGTCTGTGGCGCCACTACGGCTTTGGCATCGTCTGCGTCTACAAGGGCGACCTGGTCGGGCCGGGGATTTGACACCTCCATCCAAGGATGGGGCTTGGAGGACGTGGACCTCTTTAACAAATTTGTCCAATCAGGGATCCGGTTGTTCGAGCACGGACCCGGGATCGTACACGTTCACCATCCAGTAGTGTGCGACCCCCAACCTGAGGCCAACCAATACAAGATGTGCCTGGGCTCCAAAGCCTCGTCGCACGGCTCGACACAGCAGCTGGCTGAACTGTAGCTCGAAAAGAACGACCACGGCTTCGGAAGCTCGGGAGCTCAAATAACGAATCGCTCAGGACAGCGTGAGAAAGCACTCCGGCCAGGACTGAACAAAAACCAGTATGTGGGGTCCCCCAGGCCTGGGTGTCTTTCCCTCTTCTGACTTGTCTTAGCGGCATTTTTAACTACCTAATTTATTTTTTACAGAAACAAAAAATACTTACATGGATATATTTTGGAAATATGCTTTTTTAAGAAAAAAACAACAACACGTGAACATTGAACTGACTGAGACAAACGTGACTCTAAAATATGTTTTAATTAATGCTGAAAAATAAAGAATATCGATGATGAATATTCCTTTGGATGAGCCTACCGTAACTCTGGTAACAAGAAGGAAGTGCTCTGATGTCTTATTCTACCAGTCTAATAATAAAGACCATTCTGTGTTATTTGGACAGTAACCCTCGTCCCCAGGTTATTGCACATATAAACCTGGGATATCAACAATTCAAAGTTTGCCTTAGTGGGAGTGACCATAGAATTCTATGGCAGTGACCTACTGAGTAAAGTACCTGTCGTCATTTAATTTTAGCGAATCACCACGACTGTGAGGCGTGTTGTGGGAGATGATTGGTTGGTAGATTAAACCAATGCGCTGGGAGTTTCTCCGGTCTTCCTGTATTGGCTAATGAAGGCCAAGTTTGACCAGCGTTGGTTCACCAGACTCTTGGCATTTGAGAGTATTGGGCAAATGGTGCAACGTTTGTCTTGTGTGTGGAGAAGATGGACATTGTGGTCTTCACAGACCAGCAGTGCTCTAAACGTAACTGGACTCTTGATTGTGAATGTTTACAGGAGGTTGATACGAACAAACATTTCATTATTGAAAAAGGTTGACTTAGATGAAAGCAATTTTAATTATGACTAAGGGCCATTTTTTGATTCCTTTTGATTTGTTTATAATACAGAATAACACTGTTTTGTTTTTTTCATTGATTTAGATTTTCTTTTTATTTACTTCTGTGAACACAACTGCTGGATTTAATATCTGCAATTCATCTTCCGCTGTCTAATTTATTGAATTTGCAGTCTCCATTCTCTGTTACCTGACTGTTGGAATATGTATATTAGAAAAATTGTATACCCATCTCAGTTGTTGGATAGTGTTGTGTTTCCATTTTCTTTTTCTTTCCCTCTCTCAAACTCATCTGATTACCAAAGAGTTTTTGCACAGTGTGTTTTAGGTGTTGTGTGTGTCATGTTGTTTTCTAGGAGGTGCAGGCACAAACATGACATGTACCGTAGATTACGAGGTATAGTGAGTGAGTGAGGGAGCACCGTCCTGGGCCCAGCTCTCTGCTAGCTCTCATGAGGAATCTAAGGCCTGTTTCAACCAGTCATTCAGATTTAGGAACAAAGGAAGGGGAGGGGCATGGGAATGCTGTGCTCCTTCATAGAACTGGAATTAATTCTAAATCATTTTAGGACTCTTGGATTGAATTCTAGAACCTTCTCAGCACCCATTGGTAGCATGAATTAGAATAGAAATCAGATTTTATACTGAACAAAAATATAAACACAACATGCAACAATTTCCAAGATTCTACTGAGTTACGGTTCATATGAAGAAATCAGTCTTACATAAATTCATTATGCCCTAATCTATGAATTTCACATGACTGGGAATACAGATATGTTGGTCATAGATACCTTAAAAGAAATGGGCCTCACAATGGGCCTCAGGATCTCGCCACGGTATTTCTGTGCATTCAAATTGCCATCAATAAAATGCAGTTGTGTTTGTTGTCCGTAGCTTATGCCTGCCCATACCATAACCCCACCGCTACCATGGGGCACTGTGCAAACTGCTCGCCGCACATGACGCCATACACGTGGTCTGCGGTTGTGAGGCCGGTTGGACGTACTGCCAAACTCTAAAACAATGTTGGAGGCGGCTTATGGTAGAGAAATTAACATTCAATTCTCTGGCAACAGCTCTGGTGGACATTCCTGCAGTCAGCATGCCAATTGCACGCTCCTCGAAACTTGAGACATCTGTGTCATTGTGTTGTGTGACAAAACTGCACTTTTTAGAGTGGCCTTTATTGTCCCCAGCACAAGGTGCACCTGTGTAACCTGACCTGTCAGGTGGATGAATTATCTGGTCCCTGTCCATATAGCTGTCTATTTAGGAGGGTGTCTTCTGTGCTGTAGCACTCCCCTGGTTTTGGGTTCAAATTTAAAGGTCTCCTCTACTCCACACAGTCTCTAAGCCCAAGAGAAGACCCGGATCAGCTGACACTTGGGGCAGGAGGGCCGACTGTGCTCTACCACAATAGTCTTGATTTTCTGGGGCTTTTTAATAATGATGTTGTTCATTCAGCCCTGTCCAACTGGGAAAGGTTTTATATTTAAGAAATAAAATGGGAAAATGTTTATCAAAAATGCTTTTGTTGTGGTGGTGTACTTGTTTTTATATAGGCATTCATTTACAATGTGGCAATATTAAATGATGACAGTTGCATTTTACAGTCAAGCCGTGTCACGGTGTAGCAATAGTAGTTCTAACTTTGGTGATGACTCTCAAAGACTGTCATAGCTTGAATGTGACAGGAATTACAGTAGGATCCATAAATGTAGCTTGGTCCCAGATCTGTATATTCTATCATGTCAACTCCTTGACAAGGAGTTGGCATGATGGCATAAACCAATCTGGGACCAGGCTACCATAATTGGGCCTGGACAAGAGATTTGCTCAGCATAAGTGTCTGCTTATTATTACATGCAAAATCATATGTGCAACATATCAATAATCGTATGATAACCCCGGTGTATTACATTCCCTACCTGACTTCATAACATCACAGCCACCTAATCATCCCTTGACTCCTAATAACCCTCTCCTCTTCATTGTGAAAGCTGATGAGTGGCTTTCTGGTTCACAAATGGCTGCCGTGCATCACCCAGGTTGGGGCAGCACGTTAATTGTGGATGGGGCGACTTTTGCCCCTGCTTTGAGCGCATCTAGAAAAGCACCATCATCAAAACTATTTATTATTATTATTATTATTCCTGAGTAAATGTATTATCAGTGTACTGTATGTTCTCATGGACAACGTGCCCTGGAGTGAGGCTGCCTGGAGACTAGAGTTTGTTTTCTGAATCTCCTCTGAGAGACAACTGAAACCAGGACAATATCAGCTTATGTCCCAATGGCACCCTATTTCCCTACATAGTGCACTACTTTTGACCAGCTCTATGTACCCTGGTCAGAAGTAGTGCACTACATATGGAATAGGGAGCCATTTGGGACGAAGGACAAATGATGAATCATGGCTGTAGCTGATCTCGTAGGCCTAGCTCTATGAAGCATGTGGTGAGCTTTAATAGAAAGCAGCCATATGGCATCCTGTGGCTTTTAGAAATCAGAGAGGAGAGACCCAGTCCACCGTGCCATTCAAATGCACTCTGTGCTCTGTCCTCTTCACAAAGAATCTCCCTCTCAGAAATATAGCTTTTCTAAGGTGGCAAGTCATGTTTTTTTACTCTATCCAGACCTTTGCTAGGCCACTAGCTATATGGCGGCAGGTAGGCTAGTGGTTAAGAACTTTGGACCAGTAATTGAAAGGTCGTTGGTTCGAATCCTTGAGCTGGCAAGGTGAAAAAAAATCTGCTGTTCTGCCCTTGAGCAAGGCAATTAACCCCCAACAACAATTGCGCCGATGACGTCGATTAAGGCAGCCCCACTCACTGATTCAGAGGGTTGGGTTAAATGTGGAAGACGCATTTGGGTTAAATGCAGTCAGCTGTCTAGGTTAGGTTTTTATTTCTTTGAAGGAGTCATGGAGTTATGTTACTTCTGGTACAGGTATCCAGACCTGGGTTCAAATGGTACCTTGAGCATTAGCTTGAGCCTGTCTGGAGTGCCTGATGGGTGGGGCTTTGCTCTTTTGGGACTATTCCATTGGTTCCATTTCAGGCAAGCAATGATCTCAAATACTGTTGGGGGAGCTGACACATGCCGTGTGTGTGTCTGTCTGTGACTGTGTCTGTCTCCTGACCGTGTGTCTGTCTGCGACAGTCTATGAGATTGCCTGTTTGTAGACATGTCTGGGTTTGTGTGTGTGACTACGTCTGTTCATGTGTGACTGCATAAGCCTAAGACATGGCTGAAGCTCTTTTGTCCCCCCCCCATCCTTGGTCTGTGTGTCTTTATGGTCCCAGAGCAGGACACAATAGCGGGATATTGACTCATCCTGCTATTTGCATGGGGCCTGGTTTCACTGAGCACGGTAGGAGCTTCCTGGGGCCCTATAGCAGCCTGTTCCAAATGCACCTATTGCCTTTGTAGTGCACTACTTTTTACCAGGGCCCATAGGGTAATAGGGGTGCTATTTGGGATACAGCCAGAGTCTCTGGTAACACTAGCTGACCAGCTAGGCTGAAATTCAATCAAACCCACCATAACAATATCTACCTCCTGTTTTTGTTTACAAACTTCACCCTGTGTTCACACACTTGTTCTTCTGAAAGATGAAAACATATCTGTAAGGGGGAGTCTACCTACCTGGTAGTTGTTTAAAACAGTACACAAGACCAGTAGCTAATTACCTATCTTATGTCACCATCATGACAGCCTTTGCAAGCTCTTTTTCTCCATTGAGGTCTTCTGACCTCAATGGGATTTGGTTCAATTAAGTTTTAAAAAATGTAAAAAGCCTCATCAAATCAATTGCCCAGATCAAATGCCACCCTAACTGGCCAAGAGTACTGCTGGAGAACGTCTCCCCCTCTCCTGCTCTCTCTAACGCACCGCTGCAGGGGGCCAGCAGCAGCAACGATCTGCATCAGCAAAATACACCTCCCCCTCTCTGCCATGTCTCTTACTATTATCAACCGTTTCTGCACAAAAGAAGAAAACAAAAAACAAGTTGTCAACAAGGGGGGATGGATTGTTCTACAGTATTTATCCTCTGGACAGATGAAACGTTTCGTTGGAATCGCTCCATCTCAGAAGGGTTAGAATTCAGTCTTCCTCCCCACCCTTTTGTTGGTTCGGTTCATTCTGGCCTGGCCACATCTGGTTTTGATTAGGGCAGTAATGGCCGCCTCTGCCGTTCCTCAGGGCGAGAAACTGAAAACAATTTGAAAGGCTTCCTGCAAGGATCTGGGTGTGTTAGGGGGCTATTGTTGAAATGGCAAAGGTGCCTTCGGCTGCATCCCAAATGACACCCTATGCCCATTATAGTGCACTACTACAATAGGGCTGTGGTTTAAATGTGCCCTATATAGGGAATAGGGTGCCCGTGACAGTGCATGGGGTTTAACGTGGTCTGGGGATCGGGCATAGGCAATGACTCAAAGGTAAAGACACAGGAGACAGGAGCGTAGTGCAAACAAAGAGGCTTTTATTTAGAAAAGGCAAATTAAATCCTGTCTCTTCCAGAGCTCTACAAGGTTCAGACTAAACTCATATCCCTTTCATACACATAAAAATCCCACATTTACCATGACTGATTTTTTTAGACCAGCTTTTGCTAAATCTGAAAGGGGGAAAAAATAATTAAAAGCCACCTAAAGACCTAGACATGATTTTTGCATTTTTCACAGACCCTGTAATGAAATTACAGGTATCGAGTCTGGGTGAATGGTTCTCTGCTTTCTTTTCAGGTAAATTCATTAACACTTCCATTGTTTAACGCCTCCCTAATTTGAAATGCAAACAGCACCCACAGTTTAACAAAACCCCCGACCCTCCCAATTTGGCAGTTACCCACTGATAAGCATAAAAGGGTATACAGTGCCTTCAGAAAGTATTCACACCCCTGTACCCTACACACAGTTATCTATAAGGTCCCTCAGTCGTGCAGTGAAATTCAAACACAGATTCAGCCGCAAAGACCAGGGAGGTTTTCCAATGCCTCGCAAAGAAGGGCACCTACCCTTTGAGCATGGTGAAGTTATTAATTACACTTTGGATGGGGGTATCAATACAACCAGTCACTACCAAAATACAGGCGTTCTTCCTAACTCAGTTGCCGGAGTGGAAGGAAACCGCTTAGGGATTTCACCATGAGGCCAATGGTGACTTTAAAACAGTTAAGAGTTTATTGGCTGTGATAGGAGAAAACCGAGGATGGATCAACAACATTGTAGTTACTCACAATAATAACCTAAATGACAGAGTGAAAAGAAGGAAGCCTGTACAGAATACAAATATTCCAAAACATGCATCCTGTTTGCAACAAGGAACTAAAGTAATACTGCAAATAATGTGGCAAAGCAATTAACTTGTTGCCCTGGATACAAAGTGGTATGTTTGGGGCAAATCCAATACAACACATTACTGAGTACCAATCTCCATATTTTCAAGCATAGTGGTGGCTGCATCATGTTATGAGTATGCTTTTAATCGTTAAGGATTGGGGAATTTTTCTGGATAAAAAAGAAACGGAATGGAGCTAACCACTGGCAAAATCCTAGAGGAAAACCTGGTTCTGTCTGCTTTCCACCAGACACTGGGAGATTAATTCACCTTTCAGCAGGACAATAACCTAAAAGACAAAGGCCAAATCTATACTGGAGTTGTTTACCAAGAAGACAGTGAATGATCCTGAGTGACCTAGTTACAGTTTTGACTTAAATCGGCTTGAAAAACTATGGCAAGGCCTGAAAATGTCTGTCTAGCAATGATCAACAACCAACTTGACAGAGCTTAAAGATTTTGAAAAAGAATAATGTGCAAATATTGTACAATCCAGGTGTGCAAAGACTCACTGCTGTAATCGCTGCCAAAGGTGATTCTGACATGTATTGACTCAGGGATATGAATACTTACAAAAAATGAGATATTTCTGTATTTCATTTTCAATACATTTGCAAAAATGCCTAAAAACATGTTTTCACTTTTTCGTTATGGGGTATTGTGTGTAAATGGGTGAGATAAAATATTTAATCCATTTTGAATTCAGGCTGTAACACAAAATGTGGAAATGTATGAATACTTTCTGAAGGCACTGTACCTGCAAGAAAGTGGTAAAAAAAAGGTTATGTTTGAAAAGAAAGAGGGTCATATAAACATAGCCTTATATTGTTTACAGGTAATATACTACATCTTCTGTCTGAAATGGGTATTAGAAATCAAAAGCATGAAACCAACAGAGCTAGCCTAAAGCATGAAGCCAACAGAGCTAGCATGTAGCCAACAGAGCTAGCATGAAGCTAACAGAGCTATCCTTAAGCATGAAGCCAACAGAGCTAGCCTAAAGCATGAAGCCAACAGAGCTAGCATAAAACCAACAGAGCTAGCCTAAAGCATGAAGCCAACAGAGCTAGCATGAAGCCAACAGAGCTAGCATGAAGCCAACAAAGCTAGCATGAAGCCAACAGAGCTAGCATGAAACCAACAGAGCTAGCCTAAAGCATGAAGCCAACAGAGCTAGCATGAAGCCAACAGAGCTAGCATGAAGCCAACAGAGCTAGCATGAAGCCAACAGAGCTACCATGAAGCTAACAGAGCTACCATGAAGCTAACAGAGCTAGCATGAAGCTAACAGAGCTAGCATAAAGCTAACAGAGCTATCCTTAAGCATGAAGCCAACAGAGCTAGCATGAAGCTAACAGAGCTATCCTTAAGCATGAAGCCAACAGAGCTATCCTTAAGCTTAAACCAGCAAACATAAAGGTCCCAGCCATAGACAGTTGGTTGTTTAGCAACAAAACCGACGCGTGTGCAACTATGGGGCAAAACAGACTGGGTTGGCTTAGACCGTTGACAACATGCAAACTATATTTAGTCTCCAATGTTAAAGCACAGAGCTGATTGGACCTGAGTTAAAGCCAAACGTTTTCCAACCCCTTCCCAAACATTCCCCAATCCCTCTCTGGGTTCCATAGTGTTAGCGATAACAACCCTGTGCCCATTTTCTGTTCCCACCATCTGTAGGCCACATGGGACCAACGCTCCTCTAGGGAACGAGGCGTTCTTGGATGTAATCCTTGAGCTGTGGAGTGAGGACATGGGCTACGGGGACGTACGCACACACGCACACCATAGGCTAAGCTATGGCACACACACAGACATTCAACATAGGCTACACTACGACACACACACACACACATTTCCTCAAGAACTGGGGACAGCCCACGACAGATGACATCTGGGGATGTTGCTAACTTGCGACAGATGAGATGATTACAGTATCTGACAGCATTTCTCACATTGTTAAAGTAACTGTCCAGGGTTTCCAGATTTCTATGAAATATGACCTATAATTAATTATAATATAAGTGAAGTTTTCCTTTAAAAAATTGTAATTAAGTATGTTAGAATGGTGTGGGCGTACCCCAACAACAGAATGGTGTGGGTGTATAACGGCGAGTAGAACGCTCATTGGCCAGCTCATTCTGTTGTTGGGCGGCAGGTAGCTTAGTGGGTAAGAGCAAAAAGGTTGCTGGTTCTAATCCCCAAGCCAACCAGGTGAAAAATCTGTCGATGTGCCCTTAAGCAAGGCACTTAACCCTAATTGCTCTGGATAAGAGCGTCTGCTAAATGACAAAAATTTAAATGTAAATTCTCCATAGGATGACATCATCCTCTATGAGGAAATGGCAAGCATACCCATTTTTTAAAAAGTCTGTTTGAGATACAAGTTTGAGGTGGGGTTTTTGAAGTGTTTTTTTCTCTCCAATTTATGCTTTCAACAACATTATTTAGGTATGAGTTAACAGAATAGGAACTTTTTTAACAGAATATGAAAAGTGAGATTTTCATGGGAGACAGCTCCTTTAAGGAAGAGAAGGACCCCTTCATACAATGAGAGGGAGAGGAGAGGAGAGGAGAGGAGAGGAGAGGAGAGGAGAGGAGAGGAGAGGAGAGGAGAGGAGAGGGAGAGGAGAGGAGAGGAGAGGAGAGGAGAGAGAGCTGTGTAGCTCTATTGATATTTCAAGTTCAAATTATGACGTTTTGTCAGTGATTTCATCACTAAAGTGTTTCAATGCACTATATTATATTATAATCCTACATAACTGATTATGAAACCATCTTCAGAAAACATCTCGGCAAATTACTAATTCTTCCTTGAAGGAAACTTGGATCTCTTCTATTCAAATGCAATCAGAAAACAAATGGCTTTTCAATGCTTGAACAGAACACAAAGCTCCTTCAAAACAGATTGCTTTAATCATGTTAATATTGTATGCTTGCCTTGTTTCCCAAATGAACAAGTATGTGCAGCACTATAACCATGTATCTGGTGTTGTGTAAGGTAGAGGGACTACCATGACACACACAGCCAGGGGGTTTGTGTTGGTGACGTCATACTTTTAGTGCAGATTGCCAGGAGCAGCCTATTAAACACACAATCTCTTTCATGGCGCGCGCACACACACACACACACACACACACACACACACACACACACACACACACACACACACACACACACACACACACACACACACACACACACACACACACACACACACACACACACACACACACACACACACACACACACACACAATGACTGATCAGTCTGAGAAACATCAGGGATTCTGTGGAAAAAAACACACACTTGCGCAGACATATACACACAAATGTATGCAGACACACACACACACAAAGTCTTTCACGTCACACACACGCTCCAGCCGTCCTGTCAGAGGGACTGGCACAGCGGTGTGAAAGTGGGGGATCAGAAGGAGAATAGGGGAGGTTCTAAAATAAACAACACCGTAACGTTCCCCTACTGGCTGGGACAATGCCTCTGTTGTTCCTCAGAGCTGCATGCTGTTTAATGTCTCTCTCTCTCTCTCTGGGAGATTTGGCTTAGTCAGGAGCAAAGCCTCCCCAGGACGTTGCTGATTGCCACAAGTGTTTGTGTGTGCGTGCGTGTGTGCATGAGAGAGAAAGAGATCTTTTAGTTGCACTGACATTGAATCCCGGCCCCAGTCTTCCCACGTCCCCAATGTAACTCAACCTAACATGCGGAGGGCCAACGTTTTCCACCGTAGTGTAAAAGATAGCCTGACCCATTTGGTTTAGAATTCAGAAATGGCCTCAAAGAAAGGCTGTAACCACAGTCTGTAGAATATCTCAGTTCAAATTCAATTAAAATTATTTTTCAAGTTTCATGGTCTCCCTCTTTCTGACAGTTGAGAAAATGCTGTCTGATTTCTTTGAGCAACACATTGCAGAATGAACATGTGTTCACTCCACCTACTCCCGATGATTTGTTTTTCAAATCATATGAGCAAAAATATTTTGCTTTATCGGGATGCTAAACCAGACAAGATAAAGCCGATCTATATAATGAATATGACCTGGGTGGGTTGGGATTACATCTAGAAGCACTAAACCTCGCTCTAAAAGCTTCACTTTTACAAAAGTTTTACTTGAACCCTAAATGGTTCTGAAGTAGATTACTAAGAAAAGCTCATCCATTGTTTAAAAATGGCCTTTTTTCCTTTGTGCAGACTGCCATGACTCATTTTCCATTAATTGAAAATGCTACAGTATCTCTCTTTTTCAAACAAGCACTGCAGAGCTGGTTACAATTTGAATTTCATCCCCCTGAAATGATTGAACAAATATTACAACAAATATTACGGCTGAACTCAAATGTGCTGGTTGATAAAAGACATGTATTTATGGAAAATATGTTTGAAAAGGGTATTTTGTTTTTAAATGAAATTGGAATGGTAGAGTTATGTCTTTCATGGAGTTATCAGAATTGTATGGGAAGGTCTGCTCAATCCAAGATTAAAACCAATTGATTACAGCATTACCCCAAAAATGGAGGAGGCAGGTGGCAGTGGGAGGAGGTAGGGAACTGGTCTGTCTGCCCAATATAAAGGATCGAAACTGGTGGAGGAATAAAAATAGCATAAATAGGAAAGTATACTAGTTTCATTTGAGGACTAGGATGTTGACAGCTGTGCCATACAGATTGCAAAATAGTTTGGAAGAGATTTTTGATGTACCAAGTTGATATATAAAATGACGCAAGATTCAAGACTTCGTTGCTTTTCAGCTAAAATTCTTGTACAGAATTCTTGTCCCAACCAAATGTTGAATATTTGGGCATACAATCATCGCAGTTCGGATGGTTGCAGGGCAGCTCTCCAGGAACTGTGGGGGGGATCTTGGTGGCCTGGCGGTTGGGAGCTTGGTCCGGTGGCTGATAGGTCGCTGGTTCGGGTCCCCGTTTTCGACCTTGTGGGAGATCTGTGGACGTGCCCTTGAGCAGGGCGTTGACCCTGGTTGCTTCTGTGGGTCGCTCTGGATGGGAGTCTGTTAGATGACTGAATGTGATGTAGATATTGAGCGGCTTCACTGCAAGTAGATTGTATGTTTTAATATTAAATAAAAAAATCTCCTACACTGGGCACCAAGGACCAGTCAACAAGTCGGAGTTACAGAGTGAAAGTACATTTGACCAAGAAGTACAGCTACCAAAAATATTGAACATTTATATAATTGGCGATGGATGTACAATCTAAATGGTGCAGCTAACCATCAAAATAATACATGCACTCCACTTATGATGTTGATAGTGTCTGTGTGTGCGCAGGTACATTAAGAGGAAGGGGATGGCCTTACATCCAGGAAGTTGTGGGGTCAAACCCCGCCCCTTTTCCCTGAGTGCTTTGTGTTTCAGCATTTCTTCATGACACATTTATGCAGAGAAGTGTTTAGAATGTGAATGGGTTCATGGCCCTGTGGTAAGGCTCTTGCCCCCAATGCATGAGATTGTACGATCAAATCCAAGCAGGGCTAGTCAATGTGGTGGCACTGAGAATTGGGTCAATACCTGGGGTCCCCTCTCATGTGTACAGCAGCTGTTATGGGGAGAAATTTGACAACATTTTTCTTGGAGCTTTTTCCACATAACTGCTGGAGGATACTGTTCAGGAGCCGCAGGGGGGTGACCCCAGGGTTTAACCCCCTCTACTTATCACATCCTTCCGGCCAATGCACACCACTGCCCTCTGGCCATCTTAGTGTTGTAGCCACTCATCCCCTCCCAGTGGCCTTTGCTTCACTCCGCAGCGGAGTCCATGATCCAGAGCTGCAACTGGGTTTGAACGTGCAACCCTGTACTTATGGGGTGAGATCCGTACACCTGAGCAACAGGCTCATTCAGCTTTAAATACTTCTCTTCGTAATTTGGACATAGACATTTCCAGTAATGTACAACAAATGAGGATCGCACTCACAACCTAGTGGATGGAAGGCAGGGATTTAACCACAAATTTAACCATACACTTCTCTTTGTATGGTTGACATCGAGAATTGTGGAAACATACACAAAGCACCGGAGGGAAGATCTGACCCCACAACCTTGTGGATGGAAGGCAGGGATTTAACCCCTGAACCACAGACTTCAGGTTGCTGCATAAGATTTGTGTGTACTACACTATCTCTACTGACCATGAGTACAGGAGATACATTCAGTGTGTTGGTGATGTTTTATCTATCAATTCATGTGTTGGGTTATTCTCCTGTGTCTCACCTTGAGCTCTGACTTTAGTAGGGTAAGGGGGATAGACACACATAAACAGTCACACAGTCATACACAGCGAGAGAGAAGGAGAAAAGGAAAGAGAGAGAGAGCGAAGGAGAAAAGGAACGAGAGAAAGAGAGAGCGAAGGAGAAAAGGAACGAGAGAGAGAGAGAGAGTGAAGGAGAAAAGGAACGAGAGAGAGAGAGTGAAGGAGAAAAGGAACGAGAGAGAGAGCGAAGGAGAAAAGGAACGAGAGAGAGAGAGCGAAGGAGAAAAGGAACGAGAGAGAGAGCGAAGGAGAAAAGGAACGAGAGAGAGAGAGCGAAGGACAAAAGGAACGAGAGAGAGAGCGAAGGAGAAAAGGAACGAGAGAGAGAGCGAAGGAGAAAAGGAACGAGAGAGAGAGCGAAGGACAAAAGGAACGAGAGAGAGATAGCAAAGGAGAAAAGGAACGAGAGAGAGCGAAGGAGAAAAGGAACGAGAGAGAGCGAAGGAGAAAAGGAACGAGAGAGCGAGAGAGTGAAGGAGAAAAGGAACGAGAGAGAGAGCGAAGGAGAAAAGGAACGAGAGAGAGATAGCGAAGGAGAAAAAGAACAAGAGAGAGAGAGAGAGAGAGAGTGAAGGAGAAAAGGAACGAGAGAGCGAAGGAGAAAAGGAACGAGAGAGAGCGAAGGAGAAAAGGAACGAGAGCGAGAGAGTGAAGGAGAAAAGGAACGAGAGAGAGAGAGCGAAGGAGAAAAGGAACGAGAGAGAGAGAGCGAAGGAGAAAAGGAATGAGAGAGAGAGAGAAGGAGAAAAGGAATGAGAGAGAGAGAGAAGGAGAAAAGGAACGAGAGAGAGAGTGAAGGAGAAAAGGAATGAGAGAGAGAGAGCGAAGGAGAAAAGGAACGAGAGAGAGCGAGCGAAGGAGAAAAGGAACGAGAGAGAGAGAGCGAAGGAGAAAAGGAACGAGAGAGAGAGCGAAGGAGAAAAGGAATGAGAGAGAGAGAAGGAGAAAAGGAACGAGAGAGAGAGAGTGAAGGAGAAAAGGAACGAGAGAGAGAGCAAAGGAGAAAAGGAACGAGAGAGAGAGCGAAGGAGAAAAGGAACGAGAGAGAGAGCGAAGGAGAAAAGGAAAGAGAAAGAGCGAGCGAAGGAGAAAAGGAACGAGAGAGAGAGAGAGCGAAGGAGAAAAGGAATGAGAGAGAGAAGGAGAAAAGGAATGAGAGAGAGAGCAAAGGAGAAAAGGAACGAGAGAGAGAGCGGCGAAGGAGAAAAGGAACGAGAGAGAGAGAGCGAAGGAGAAAGGAACGAGAGAGAGAGAGCGAAGGAGAAAAGGAATGAGAGAGAGAAGGAGAAAAGGAACGAGAGAGAGAGCGAAGGAGAAAAGGAACAAGAGAGAGCGAGCGAAGGAGAAAGGGAACGAGAGAGAGAGAGCGAAGGAGAAAAGGAACGAGAGAGAGAGAGCGAAGGAGAAAAGGAACGAGAGAGAGAGAGAGTGAAGGAACAAGCGAGAGGGCTGACATGCCAAGTCTCATAAAACCAAGGGTTATGCTCTGCGTTATTGCATGTTGCTGTCATCATATGCGTGAAATCAGAGAGTACATTTTGGCTGATCTTCTTTCTCCTCCAGTCAGAGGAAATGTGGAATAAATGTTGCGCTCTCTGCTGTCATACATGGGGGCTCGTCTTGTGGAGAACTGGAATTCACAGAGAGCTGTCAAACACATGTATGGATCCTAAAGCTGTTCTTTGCCACCAACTACTGTACAAGAGGTTAACTAAATAAGGTTAAATAAATAAGGTTAACTAAACAAGGTTAACTAAATAAGGTGAAATAAATTAAGGTTAACTAAATAAGGTTAAATAAAGTAAGGTGAACTAAATAAGGTTAACTAAATAAGGTTTAATGCGATAGAAGGCAAGAGAGAGAGAAAGAGTGAGAGTGAGGGGAGGCAGGGAAGAGAGAAAGAGAGATGGGGAGTAGGAGAGGGAGAGGGAGGGAAGAGAGAAAGAGAGAGGGGGGTGGAGAGGGAGGGAAGAGAGAGGGGGGGGAGTAGGAGAGGGAGGGAGAGAGAAAGAGAGAGGGGAGTAGAGAGAGAGGGAGAGAGAAAGAGAGAGGGGGGAGTAGGAGAGGGAGGGGAGAGAGAAAGAGAGGTGGGGGAGTAGGAGAGGGAGGGAAGAGAAAAGAGAGAGGGGGGAGTAGGAGAGGGAGGGAGAGAGAGAAAGAGAGGGGGGGAGTAGGAGAGGGAGGGGAGAGAGAAAGAGAGGGGGGAGTAGGAGAGGGAGAGGAGAGAGAAAGAGAGGGGGGTGGAGAGGGAGGGGAGAGAGAAAGAGAGGGGGGGGTGGAGAGGGAGGGGAGAGAGAAAGAGAGGGGGGGGAGTAGGAGAGGGAGGGAGAGAGAAAGAGAGGGGGGAGTAGGAGAGGGAGGGGAGAGAGAAAGAGAGGGGGGTAGTAGGAGAGGGAGGGGAGAGAGAAAGAGAGGGGGGAGTAGGAGAGGGAGGGGAGAGAGAAAGAGGGGGGTAGTAGGAGAGGGAGGGAAGAGAAAAAGAGAGGGGGGAGTAGGAGAGGGAGGGGAGAGAGAAAGAGAGGGGGGGAGTAGGAGAGGGAGGGGAGGGAGAGAGAAAGAGAGGGGGGTGGAGAGGGAGGGGATAGAGAAAGACAGGGGGGAATAGGAGAGGGATGGGAGAGAGAAAGAGGGGGGTAGGAGAGGGAGAGGAGAGAGAAAGAGAGGGGGAATAGGAGAGGGAGGGGAGAGAGAAAGAGAGGGGGGGAGTAGGAGAGGGAGGGAAGATAGAAAGGGGGGCGTGGAGAGGGAGGGGAGAGAGAACGAGAGAGGGGGAGTAGGAGAGGGAGAGGAGAGAGAAAGAGAGAGGGGGAGTAGGAGAGGAAGGGGAGAGAGAAAGAGGGGGGAGTAGGAGAGGGAGGGGAGAGAGAAAGAGAGGGGGGAGTAGGAGAGGGAGGGAAGAGAGAAGGGGGGTGGAGAGGGGAGCGGAGAGAGAAAGAGAGGGGGGGAGTAGGAGAGGGAGGGAAGAGAGAAGGGTGGGGTGGAGAGGGAGCGGAGAGAGAAAGAGATGGGGGTGGAGGGGGAGGGGAGAGAGAAAGAGAGAGGGGGAGTAGGAGAGGGAAGGGAGAGAGACAGGGAAAAGAGAGAGAAGGAAGTAGAGAGAAATAGAGGGAGGGAAGAGAGAAAGACGTGGAAAAGAGAGAGGGAGCTAGAGAAAGAGAGAGAAAGAGAGAGAGAGGGGTAGATGGAGAAGAGTATCCAGGGTAATGGTGGATTGGAGGGGGGTGTAATTGTTAGCTGTTGTGAGGACCATGAGGAGGGGAGCCTGTGGGTTCAATCCAGGCCGCTCTGCTTCTTCAGGGCTCCCTTCTCTGTGTGTGTTTCTGCCCCTCTTACTTTCTCCCTGAGTGTGTTTCTTCCTTCCTTTCTCCTGATTGGGTCAATGAGTCTGTGTGTAGTATGTGAGTATGCCTCTTTTAGGCTGTGTGTGTGAGTGTGTGTGTGTGACTTTCTTCACCACTTTCCCTCCGTTTGTATTAATGAATGAGTATATGCCTCCTCCTTCCCGTGTGTGTCTAACTCTCTGAGCTTGGCTCAGTCTCTTTTGGCTCATTATACAGAAGGTCTTGGACCGTAAGACTGGATCCTACTGTAGCCCCTTCCCTCCCTCCCTCCCTCCCGCCACTCTCTCTCCTTCTCAACCCTGTTCCTGCCCTCCCTCCTCTCTCATCCCTGTTCTCTCCCTCCCTCCCCCTCTCTCTCTCATCCTTGTTCTTCCCTTCCTCCCCCCCTCTCTCTCTCATCCCTGTTCTCTCCCTCCCTCCCCATCTCCCTCTCTGATCCCTGTTCTCCCCCTCCCTCCCCCATCCCTGTTCTCTCCCTCCCTCTCTCCCTCCCTCCCTCCCTCCCATCCCTGTTCTCTCCCTCCCTCCCCCCTCTCTCATCCCTGTTCTCTCCCTCCCTCCCCATCTCCCTCTCTGATCCCTGTTCTCCCCCTCCCTCCCCCTGTTCTCTCCCTCCCTCTCTCCCTCATCCCTGTTCTCTCCCTCCCTCCCTCCCTCCTATCCCTGTTCTCTCCCTCCCTCCCCCTCTCTCTCTCATCCCTGTTCTCTCCCTCCCTCCCCTCTCTCTCATCCCTGTTCTCTCCCTTCCTCCCCATCTCCCTCTCTGATCCCTGTTCTCCCCTCCCTCCCCCTCTCTCATCCCTGTTCTCTCCCTCCCTCTCTCTCTCATCCCTGTTCTCTCCCTCCCTCCCTCCCTCCCATCCCTGTTCTCTCCTCCCTCCCCCCTCTCTCTTATCCCTGTTCTCTTCCTCCCTCCCCCTCTCTCTAATCCCGGTTCTCTCCCTCCCTCCCCATCTCCCTCTCTGATCCCTGTTCTCCCCCCTCTCTCATCCCTGTTCTCTCCCTCCCTCTCTCTAATCCCTGTTCTCTCCCTCCCTCCCATCCCTGTTCTCTCCCTCCCTCTTCCTCTCTCTCATCCCTGTTCTCTCCCTCCCTCCCCCTCTCTCTCTCATCCCTGTTCTCCCCCTCCCTCTCTCTCATCCCTGTTCTCTCTCTCCCTCCCTCCCTCCCATCCCTGTTCTCTCCCCGTCTCCCCCTCTCTCTCTCTCATCCCTGTTCTCCCCCTCCCTCCCTCATCCCTGTTCTCCCCCTCCCTCCCTCCCCCTCTCTCTCTCCCTCATCCCTGTTCTCCCCCTCCCTCCCCCTCTCTCTCTCTCTCTCATCCCTGTTCTCCCCCTCCCTCCCCCTCTCTCTCTCTCTCTCATCCCTGTTCTTCCCTTCCTCCCATCCCTGTTCTCTCACCCCCCTCCCTCTCTCTTCCATCCCTGTTTTCTCCCTCCCCTTCTCTCTCTCTTATCCCTGTTCTCTCCCTCCCTCCCTCCCCTCTCTCACATCCCTGTTCTCTCCCTCCCCCTCCCATCCCTGTTCTCTCCCTCCCTCCCCCTCTCTCATCCCTGTTCTATCCCTCCCTCCCTCCCTCTCTCTCACATCCCTGTTCTCTCCCTCCCCCTCTCTCTCATCTCTGTTCTCTCTGTCCCTCCCCCTCTCTCTCTTATCCCTGTTCTCTCCCTCCCTCCCCCCTCTCTCTCTCTCTCTCTCTCTCTCTCATCCCTGTTTTCTCCCTCCCCCTCTCTTGCTCTCTCATCCCTGTTCTCTCCCTCCCTCTCTCTCTCTCTCTCTCTCTCTCTCTCTCTCTCTCTCTCTCATCCCTGTTTTCTCCCTCCCCCTCTCTTGCTCTCTCCCATCCCTGTTCTCTCCCTCCCTTTCATCCCTGTTCTCTCCCTCCCTCTCTCATCCCTGTTCTCTTCCTCCCTCCCCCTCTCTCGCACTCTCTCATCCCTGTTCTCTCCCTCCCTCCCTCCCTCCCCTCTCTCTCTCATCCCTGTTCTCTCCCTCCCTCCCCCCTCTCTCTCTCATCCCTGTTCTCTCCCTCCCTCCCTCCCTCCCTCCCATCCCTGTTCTCTCCCTCCCTCCCCTCTCTCTCTCATCCCTGTTCTCTCCCTCCCTCCCCTCTCTCTCTCTCATCCCTGTTCTCTCCATCCCTCCCCCTCCCTCTCTCTCTCATCCCTGTTCTCTCCCTCCCTCCCTCCCTCTCTCTCACACCCCTGTTTTCTCCCTCCCCCTCTGTCTCTCATCCCTGTTCTCTCCCTCCCTCCCTCCCCCTCTGTCTCTCTCTCATCCCTGTTCTCTCCCTCCCTCCCCCTCTCATCCCTGTTCTCTCCCTCCCTCTCTCTCACATCCCTGTTCTCTCCCTCCCCTCTCTCTCTCATCCCTGTTTTCTCCCTCCCCCCCTCTCTCTCTCATCCCTGTTCTCTCCCTCCCTCCCCCTCTCACATCCCTGTTCTCTCCCTCCCTCCCCTCTCTCTCCCATCCCTGTTTTCTCCCTCCCTCCCCCTCTCTCATCCCTGTTCTCTCCCTCCCTCCCCCCTCTCTCTAATCCCTGTTTTCTCCCTCCCTCCCCCTCCCCCTCTCACATCCCTGTTCTCTCCCTCCCTCCCCCCTCTCTCCCATCCCTGTTTTCTCCCTCCCTCCCCCTCTCTCATCCCTGTTCTCTCCCTCCCTCCCCCTTCTCTCTCTCATCCCTGTTTTCTCCCTCCCTCCCCTCCCCCTCTCTCTCTCTCTCTCATCCCTGTTTTCTCCCTCCCTCCCCCTCTCTCTCTCTCTCATCCCTGTTCTCTCCCTCCCTCCCATCCCTGTTCTCTCCCTCCCCCTCTCTCTCTCTCATCCCTGTTCTCTCCTCCCTCCCCCTCTCTCATCCCTGTTCTCTCCCTCCCTCCCCCTCTCTCATCCCTGTTCTCTCCCTCCCTCCCCCTCTCTCATCCCTGTTCTCTCCCTCCCTCCCCCTCTCTCATCCCTGTTCTCTCCCTCCCTCCCCCCCTCTCTCGCATCCCTGTTTTCTCCCTCCCTCCCCCCTCCCCCTCTCTCCATCCCTGTTTTCTCCCTCCCTCCCCCTCTCTCGCTCTCTCCATCATCCCTGTTCTCTCCCTCCCTCCCCCTCTCTCTCATCCCTGTTCTCTCCCTCCCATCCCCCCTCTCTCTCTCATCCCTGTTTTCTCCCTCCCTCCCCCTCTCTCTCTCTCATCCCTGTTCTCTCCCTCCCTCCCCCTCTCTCTCTCTCATCCCTGTTTTCTCCCTCCCTCCCCCTCTCTCTCTCTAATCCCGGTTCTCTCCCTCCCTCCCCATCTCCCTCTCTGATCCCTGTTCTCTCCCTCTCTCATCCCTGTTCTCTCCCTCCCTCCCTCCCATCCCTGTTCTCTCCCTCCCTCCCATCCCTGTTCTCTCCCTCCCTCTTCCTCTCTCTCATCCCTGTTCTCTCCCTCCCTCCCCCTCTCTCTCTCATCCCTGTTCTCCCCCCTCCCTCTCTCTCATCCCTGTTCTCTCCTCCCTCCCTCCCTCCCATCCCTGTTCTCTCCCTGTCTCCCCCTCTCTCTCTCTCATCCCTGTTCTCCCCCTCCCCCCTCATCCCTGTTCTCCCCCTCCCTCCCTCATCCCTGTTCTCCCCCTCCCTCCCTCCCTCCCCCTCTCTCTCTCCCTCATCCCTGTTCTCCCCCTCCCTCCCCCCTCTCTCTCTCTCTCTCTCATCCCTGTTCTCCCCCTCCCTCCCCCTCTCTCTCTCTCTCTCATCCCTGTTCTTCCCTTCCTCCCCCTCTCTCTCTCTCATCCCTGTTCTCTCACCCCCTCCCTCTCTCTTCCATCCCTGTTTTCTCCCTCCCCCTCTCTCTCTCTTATCCCTGTTCTCTCCCTCCCTCCCTCCCCCTCTCTCACATCCCTGTTCTCTCCCTCCCCCTCCCATCCCTGTTCTCTCCCTCCCTCCCCCTCTCTCATCCCTGTTCTATCCCTCCCTCCCTCCCTCTCTCTCACATCCCTGTTCTCTCCCTCCCCCTCATCTCTGTTCTCTCTGTCCCTCCCCCTCTCTCTCTTATCCCTGTTCTCTCCCTCCCTCCCTCTCTCTCTCTCTCTCTCTCTCTCTCATCCCTGTTTTCTCCCTCCCCCTCTCTTGCTCTCTCATCCCTGTTCTCTCCCTCCCTCTCTCTCTCTCTCTCTCTCTCTCATCCCTGTTTTCTCCCTCCCCCTCTCTTGCTCTCTCCCATCCCTGTTCTCTCCCTCCCTTTCATCCCTGTTCTCTCCCTCCCTCTCTCATCCCTGTTCTCTTCCTCCCTCCCCCTCTCTCGCACTCTCTCATCCCTGTTCTCTCCCTCCCTCCCTCCCTCCCATCCCTGTTCTCTCCCTCCCTCCCCTCTCTCTCTCTCATCCCTGTTCTCTCCCTCCCTCCCCCTCTCTCTCTCATCCCTGTTCTCTCCCTCCCTCCCTCCCTCCCTCCCTCCCATCCCTGTTCTCTCCCTCCCTCCCCTCTCTCTCTCATCCCTGTTCTCTCCCTCCCTCCCCCCTCTCTCTCTCATCCCTGTTCTCTCCATCCCTCCCCCCTCCCTCTCTCTCTCATCCCTGTTCTCTCCCTCCCTCCCTCCCTCTCTCTCACACCCCTGTTTTCTCCCTCCCCCTCTGTCTCTCATCCCTGTTCTCTCCCTCCCTCCCTCCCCCTCTCTCTCTCTCTTATCCCTGTTCTCTCCCTCCCTCCCCCTCTCATCCCTGTTCTCTCCCTCCCTCTCTCTCACATCCCTGTTCTCTCCCTCCCTCTCTCTCTCATCCCTGTTTTCTCCCTCCCCCTCTCTCTCTCATCCCTGTTCTCTCCCTCCCTCCCCTCTCACATCCCTGTTCTCTCCCTCCCTCCCCCCTCTCTCTCCCATCCCTGTTTTCTCCCTCCCCCTCTCTCTCATCCCTGTTTTCTCCCTCCCTCCCCCTCTCATCCCTGTTCTCTCCCTCCCTCCCCCTCTCTCCCATCCCTGTTTTCTCCCTCCCTCCCCCTCTCTCATCCCTGTTCTCTCCCTCCCTCCCTCTCTCTCTCATCCCTGTTTTCTCCCTCCCTCCCCTCCCCCTCTCTCTCTCTCTCTCATCCCTGTTTTCTCCCTCCCTCCCCCTCTCTCTCTCTCTCTCTCTCATCCCTGTTCTCTCCCTCCCTCCCATCCCTGTTCTCTCCCTCCCCCTCTCTCTCTCTCATCCCTGTTCTCTCCCTCCCTCCCCCTCTCTCATCCCTGTTCTCTCCCTCCCTCCCCCTCTCTCATCCCTGTTCTCTCCCTCCCTCCCCCCTCTCTCATCCCTGTTCTCTCCCTCCCTCCCCCTCTCTCTCATCCCTGTTCTCTCCCTCCCTCCCCCTCTCTCTCTCATCCCTGTTTTCTCCCTCCCTCCCCCTCCCCTTCTCTCTCATCCCTGTTTTCTCCCTCCCTCCCCCTCTCTCTCTCATCCCTGTTTTCTCCCTCCCTCCCCCTCCCCCTCTCTCTCATCCCTGTTTTCTCCCTCCCTCCCCCTCTCTCGCTCTCTCCATCATCCCTGTTCTCTCCCTCCCTCCCCCTCTCTCTCTCATCCATGTTCTCTCCCTCCCTCCCATCCCTGTTCTCTCCCTCCCCCTCTCTCTCTCATCCCTGTTCTCTCCCTCCCTCCCCCTCTCTCATCCCTGTTCTCTCCCTCCCTCCCCCTCTCTCATCCCTGTTCTCTCCCTCCCTCCCCCTCTCTCATCCCTGTTCTCTCCCTCCCTCCCCCTCTCTCATCCCTGTTCTCTCCCTCCCTCCCCCTCTCTCATCCCTGTTCTCTCCCTCCCTCCCCCCTCTCTCTCGCATCCCTGTTTTCTCCCTCCCTCCCCCTCCCCCTCTCTCCATCATCCCTGTTCTCTCCCTCCCTCCCCCTCTCTCTCTCATCCCTGTTCTCTCCCTCCCATCCCCCCCTCTCTCTCTCATCCCTGTTTTCTCCCTCCCTCCCCCCTCTCTCTCTCTCATCCCTGTTCTCTCCCTCCCTCCCCCCCCTCTCTCTCATCCCTGTTTTCTCCCTCCCTCCCCCTCTCTCTCTCTCATCCCTGTTCTCTCCCTCCCCCTCTCTCTCACTCTCTCATCCCTGTTCCCTCCCTCTCATCCCTGTTCTCTCCCTCCCCCTCTCTCTCCCATCCCTGTTCCCTCCCTCCCTCCCCCTCTCATCCCTGTTCTCTCCCTCCCTCCCCCTCTCTCTCTCATCCCTGTTCTCTCCCTCCCTCCCCCTCTCTCTCTCTCATCCCTGTTTTCTCCCTCACTCCCCCTCTCATCCCTGTTCTCTCCCTCCCTCCCCCTCCCCCCTCCCCCTCTCTCTCGCTCATCCCTGTTCTCTCCCTCCCTCCCCCCTCTCTCTCTCATCCCTGTTCTCTCCCTCCCTCCCCCTCTCTCTCTCTCATCCCTGTTTTCTCCCTCACTCCCCCCTCTCATCCCTGTTCTCTCCCTCCCTCCCTCCCCTCTCTCTCTCTCTCTCATCCCTGTTCTCTCCCTCCCTCCCTCTCTCTCATCTTTGTTCTCGCTCTTCCTCCTTTCCCTGCCTAATTGTCTCTCTACTCCTCTTATTCTCTCCTTTCCTCTCCTCTCCTAAACCCTTCCCTCTAACCAGTCTTCATTCTCTCTTCCCCCTCTGTGTCTTTCTCCTCCTTTCTGTTCTCCCCCTCTCTCTCCTTCCATCTATCCCTCCCTCTTTCGCCTTCCTCCTCTATCTTTACATCCATCTCCTCTCCTGCCCCCTCTCCCTCCTCCCCTCCCCCTTTCTCCCTCCGGGCTTGGGTCCTTTCTCCCTGCAGGCTGTGTCCCAGAGAGCTGGCAACCACCTGGAGGTTATTAACCATTAACCAGTCATCAAGCTGCCTGTGTGTGTGTGTGTGTGTGAGTGAGAGAGAGAGTCTTTCCCAGCCATGCCCCAGACCCAGTCTTTTCTTGTCCCTTCAGCCTGACTGCCATGTCCAAGCTGGGCCTTCCAGTCAGCGCTGTGTAGATTCATTCATCTCCATTACATAATGAGTGGTTACAGGGATGCATAAAGATTTGTAGATCAGTGATTCTGCACAGGCCAATCCTCTCAAATGGAGAACAATTTTGCGTGCCCCTCCAGTTAGCCTTTTGCTTAGCGCCACATAGGAACACACACACACACGGACACACACAGTCCCACCCCCACGACATAGGAAATCAACACACACTGCCAAACCTTCCACTCCACAACTATACCACTGACTCAACCATTTAAAACATGCTGATGGCTCCACACATCAGAGATACAGGGTACTAAAGGACTTTTCCATCGCTGCACGCATAGCAGCTCTTCTGAGGTCATTGGGAATGTATATGGCGGTATTCTCACACTTACTTTGTGGTGTGTGTGTGTGTGTGTGTGTGTGTGTGTGTGTGTGTGTGTGTGTGTGTGTGTGTGAGAGAGAGAGTACACAGCTAGATAGTGTGACTGCTATAAGGGTGCAAGGTACCCTTCCAGGTGAGGGGAAGTAACACCTATGTGTCTAGCTATATAAATTCCCTCCTGCAATGTTGGATGTAAATACTTGTAGGATACTCTAGGAGAGACACAGCTATTTAGGTCCACGTCTCAATCCTTCCCTCGTCTTGAAGTAGGATAAAGTTGACTTTAGACACTGATCTAAGTTTAGATTAGTGTTTTTTTCCCTCTAATAGATGAGGTTAGGATTTTGGGAGGGTGATCTTTCTCCAAGGCTATTTCTCTATATTTTAAAGGATCAAGGCCAGTATTTACAAAGAGACCGATTCCAACTTAGGAAATGTACGCTTTTCCTACGCACGCCTTTCCTACGTACTTCTCAGTAGTTGGTATTCAGACTTACCTTATGCAGGTGCGTAACGGGCTTTGCAGGAGTGGTTCCCTTCCACGCGCTGAATACATTTAATAAATCCCCTGAGAATCCTCCTACTTGCGAGCCAACAGATTTTGGCGTGGAGTTTTCATTCAATAGGGTTTTCAGTACATTTATTTTAAGCCATCCCTTTAAATACGGTGTACCTTTAATTCGAATTTTGACGACGGACTCACTAGAAAACATAAGAGAGAACATGTTCAGAATATAGGGATCAATGAAAAAGTAATCTATGCATATTTCTCTGTTTCAGCATCAACTTGAAACTGGTAGATTTAAAAATAGGTATGTGGGTATTACTGTCGGTGGCTGCCTATAGTGGCTAATATTTAACATGATACAAATTGTAAAATAAAATGGAGAAAAGCCAGAATATATAATTAAAACATTCTAAAGCACACACATCAACTAGGCAGGTTCAGCCCTACAGAAGCCTGTAGCTCGGGTCTACGAATTTCATCCACGCTAATTATGAGGGCACACAATTACAATTCTGAATAATGGAACAGTTATTTATAGCCTACTTCACTGTGGAAAAGGGGCTGCAATACATGTCATGTTGATATGATTTTTTGTTTGCTTCCATATGACTGGTTTCACATTCGTCTCCAGGGATCATAAGGAAAAATCATCTAAAACAATTGCTATGTGAATTTACAAATCTCCTTCTCCAAACGGATTACTCATTTACCTAGCTCTTATCAATAGCTCTTATCAATTTAAGTGCATGGAGAATGGTGTTATTTCTATCGGGAAAAATAGAGTAGATGCTGTTTCCACTTGGAACTGGCAGGTTTGCTCGACCTTATTCTTGATTTCCTCACGAGTAAATGTGGTGGAATTATGAGGGACTTAAATCAAGGTCAGAATACGGTGTATCTGTAGACACCTCCAACACACCTTCATTTCTGTGATCTCCACCCCAAACGAATAGCGGGTGAATAGCATGCTATTCTCATGCTTAAATTCAAGGTCTGAATACGCAGAGAGAGACCAGTGCAGAAAAGGGAATTACGTTCCATTTACACGCCCTTAACTTGGGTCAGAATCGGCCCCAAAGCATCTCAGAGAAGGAGTGCTGAGTCTTATTCATTGTGATCTGAAAAGGCAAAACTGATCTGGAAGAAACAGAAGAAAACACCCGGAAACGGAGTGAAACAGGGAGGTATTACCTGAACTGAAATGCTCATTTTTGTTTTCCGTTGCAATGAGTTTTGAAATGTTTTGCTGTGCACGGTGTGCCCTAATGAGCATGACCCATGTGTATTTCATTCAGAAGTAGAGCTGTGTGACTGACTGGAGATCAGATCAGTATAGGATTCTACACTGCCCTCTTCTGTCTGACTACCTGACAAACTGATCCATGTTGAAGGGTTCCCAACATTTCATGTAATTAGATGGTGCCAATCTTTCCCATTCAAAAAGTTAACGTTTGTTATTCCTCAACAGTTTGTGGCAGGGGTTGTAACTTTATGTAGGCCAGGGGATGTCCACTTACCCCGTTAATTCTGTTGTTGCTATCCTTAACATAAGCCCTTACGGCATCCGACCGTAAGGCGCTACAGAGGGTAGTGCGTACAATCCAGTACATCACTGGGGCCGAGCTTCCTGCCATCCAGGACCTATATACCAGGCGGTGTCAGAGGAAAGCCCAAAAAATTGTCAAAGACTCCAGTCACCCAAGTCATAGACTGTTCTCTCTGCTACCACACGGCAAGTGGTATCGGAGCGCCAAGTCTAGGTCCAAAAGGCTCCTTAACAGCTTCTACCCCCAAGCCATAAGACTGCTTAACAATGAATCAAATGGCCACCCGGACTATTTGCATTGACTTTAGTTTATTTATTTTTTATCAATATTTTCTTAACTATATTTTCTTAAAACTGCATTGTTGGTTAAGGGCTTGTAAGTAAGCATACTGTTGTATTCGGCGAATGTGACAAATAAAATTCGATTTTATTTCATTTAACCCAGGTTAAAATACTAGCAATGTGGCCTCACGAGTGGCGCAGCGGTCTAAGGCACTGCATCGCAGGGCTTGAGGCGTCACTACAGACCCAGGTTTGAGCCCAAGCTGTGTCACAACCGGCCGTGACCGGGAGTCCCATAGGGTGGCGCACAATCGGCCCATTCTGTAGGCTACTAAAAAGCCTGATCTAGATTGCACTTTATGACTGACTGAGTCCAGGCCACATTTAAAAGCAAAGCAAGAGTTAAAGTGGTTTAGTAGAGGTAGGTTATAAGGTGCTTATGGGGTCATCTGTTAGGGGAAGAGATGTGTTGGAGCAAACCATAGGCTACGGTTAAGCTCAGAGGCCCATACACACTGAGGTTGCACAACTGATGAACAACACATTTGACACAATGGTTGGGATGCAATGGATATTTTAGTGATACAGCGGAGAGTTTGCCTGCATAAAACTTTTCACACAATTGTGTGCTGTCGCCACAGCGGTTGCAATTTTGTACAGAAAAACTCTTGGTTGTATTATCACCGCTATGTCAGATGTTTTATGGGCTGTGTGTATACGGGGCCAGAGGTTGCATGAGCACACCCCGAGATTTGAGTGAAACCAATTCATATCAGGGCAACAGACTGCCAAGTGTTTTTAGATGACAAGAGCAACATTCATGTTTTTCTCTGTGCCACCATGTTTTGATTTAAGTAAACCCTTGGCAGAGACTGTCATCTTGTTTACGAGATGCTTTCGCGAGCAAATCCAAGAAAACCTCCATCAGTACTGTAGCTTCTGTTCAGGCCAGGGTCACTGGATCGCTCTGATGTGAGAAAGCCAGTAAGGTACAGCCTCTTGCTGATCCGTGATGCTTTATTCAGTACGTTAAGAGATTTGATCTGGGTTAGATTCCTGAGCTGATATGCTTAATTGGTTTTCAAATAATATTGTTTTCTAGGAGGTTGCATTTACCACACTATGCATACATGCTGTCCAGAGTTGGCGCACTGTGTGTGTTTGTGTAGGTTCAATGTTTTGTGTGTGTGTGTGTGTGTAAAGGTTCAATGGTGTGTGTTTGTATAGGTTCAATGTTTTGTGTGTGTGTGTGTGTGTGTGTGTGTGTGTGTGTATGATTCCTGTCAGCTTGTGTCATAGTATGGTACAAGCCCCCTGTATTCCTCCCTCCAGGAGGGGCCCCTGTCATCGCTCCCTTCATTAATCCATCATCCCTTCCCTCCCTCCGTCCATCCATCCATCCATCATTCCACATCAGCGGTCAGGGTCAGGTTATAGCAGGGCTGTGTTGGAGAACTTACCTGCCCCCTACCGCTCTCTCTCTACACGTATCCCTCGCTCTACCTACCTACCCCCTCCCATCTCTCCCCCCGTTCCCCTCTCAACGTGCCCCCTGTACCCCTCCCTCTCTCTCCTTCTCTCAATCTGCCCAGAAGCTTCCCTCCTTCCCTTATGTCTTCCCTGAATGAGGGGAGAGGGTCGGTTGAAAAAGAGAGGGGGAGAGAAGGAGAGAGAGATTGGGAGAGAAAGAGAGGATACTCAAATGTACGAGATGGAGGGGTGCAGGCAACTCTCTTACATTTGATAGACACAGCAGGCAGGTTTGATAAGAGGTTAATAAAGCTTCCATTCAACACAGACTTCTACTATTATGAGAAGTTTATTCACGGTCGTACAGTATATACACAATACAGTCTATTTACACTGAAGAGGATTTTAAGATATTACACCATAAATTAACACCATCTCACTAACACAGCAGTGAAGTTAGAAAAACCTCCCATGCTGGTATCAACACTCAGGGTGTGTCCCAAATGGCTTTCCTATTCCCCTGTCTATGTAGGGAATGTGCACTACTTTTCCTCAGGTTCAGGTTTAACTGGTGGTCAGTCCATCTTAGTGATGCTCCAGAGGGGGAAGTGTGGGGTGTGTTGGGGGGCACCAGAGGGGGAAGTGTGGGGTGTGTTGGGGGCACACAGGGGCTTTTGACTGGGTCCCTGGGGGTTTGGGCCCAAGCTGAGACAGGGTGAGGCATCCTTCCCCCTTCCCTGTGTCTCCTGTCAACATCTCCCAATCTCTCCTGTCCTGTCCTCTCTTCTGCTTCCCCATCTCCCTCACCCCTCCTCTCCTCTCCCTCTCTTCTCCTCTCCCCGTCACCTGAACACTGGGGGCCTGTGAGTGTGTATTCCCCCTGGCCGAGTTCTCTCTACACACACACACACTCTCTATCTCCCCCTCCTTCTCCCTCCCTCCCGCTCTCACACAGAGAGCTGTGATTCTGTGACTGCTAGCCCCTGCCTGGGCCACTGCGGCCGGTGCCGTACAACGGCTACCTTCTTTTCCTCATACTAGTCTCCAGCCTCCCCAGATCCTCGTAGGACTGGTAGAAGAGCTCCAGCTCTCGGGGGCCCCAGCCCCGCCAGACACACAGGCACCAGGCCCTGTTTTCGTTGCGAAAGCCACACACAACAGTGTCCTTTGCCACTAGTGCGGCCTCCTCCAGGGTCCTGGGAGAGAGAGAGAGTTGGTAGAGAGAGAGGGGGAGAGAGGAAGAGAGCGGGAGGTATAGGGGAGAGAGAGGGGGAAGAGTAATAGAAAGAGAGAAGGGTGAGATGGGGATAGGGAGGAGGGAAAGAGAGAGTTAAACATTGAAATTAGTATGTGTGGATTCTTCCTAGAAGTAGCCAGGCTTTACTGAGAAGAGGTTCCCTGGAGGGCTACTGAGGAGAACACACATATGATTTATACCTCCAGGTAGAAGGTGCCCTTAGGCACAGATCTAGGATCAATTTACCTTCCCTAAAACCTGACTAACTCAAAACCTTAGATCAGTGTTTAAAGTGCCATTGACAGGTTAATACATACTTTCCAGAAATGACACAAACAGGTAAATCATACGTCATCCCACTCCTGATTTATGTAGGACATGACACAAGCACTCTGGGAAGAGGGAAGGCTTCCAAATAGCTTGTTGCCGTGTTACGTGCCAAACCAGGCATCATATACACACCCCCATATTATCTTCCTGCCACTGTTGTTTCATGTGTTGTAGCTAACCAAGACTATTATCATCCTCTCTGGTATGCACTGTAATATCCAATACGGATGGTTACATGTAATATCCAATACTGATGGTTACATGCAATATCCAATACTGATGGTTACATGCAATATCCAATACGGATGGTTACATGTAATATCCAATACGGATGGTTACATGCAATATCCAATACTGATGGTTACATGCAATATCCAATACTGATGGTTACATGCAATATCCAATACGGATGGTTACATGCAAATCAATACGGATGGTTACATGCAATATCCAATACGGATGGTTACATGCAATATCAATACTGATGGTTACATGTAATATCCAATACTGATGGTTACATGTAATATCCAATACTGATGGTTACATGTAATATCCAATACTGATGGTTACATGTAATATCCAATACTGATGGTTACATGTAATATCCAATACTGATGGTTACATGTAATATCCAATACTGATGGTTACATGTAATATCCAATACTGATGGTTACATGTAATATCCAATACTGATGGTTACATGTAATATCCAATACTGATGGTTACATGTAATATCCAATACTGATGGTTACATGTAATATCCAATACTGATGGTTACATGTAATATCCAATACTGATGGTTACAATCAGCATAAGGCCACTCTGGGGTAAAGGTATTTTGTATTGAAATATATACACTACCGTTCAAAAGTTTGGGGTCACTTAGAAATGTCCTTGTTTTCCATGAAAACATACATGAAATTAGTTTGAATAGGAAATATAGCAAAATGCATAGGAAATGTAGTCATTGACAAGGTTAGAAATAATGATTTTTAATAGAAATAATTATTGTGTCCTTCAAACTTTGCTTTCGTCAAAGAATCCTCCTTTTGCAGCAATTACAGCCTTGCAGACCTTTGGCATTCTAGTTGTCAATTTGTTGAGGTAATCTGAAGAGATTTCACCCCATGCTTCCTGAAGCACCTCCCACAAGTTGGATTGGCTTGATGGGCACTTCTTACGTACCATACGGTCAAGCTGCTCCCACAACAGCTCAATAGGGTTGAGATCCGGTGACAGTGCTGACCACTCCATTATAGACAGAATACCAGCTGACTGCTTCTTCCCTAAATAGTTATTGCATAGTTTGGAGCTGTGCTTTGGGTCATTGTCCTGTTGTAGGAGGAAGTTGGCTCCAATCAAGTGCCGTCCACAGGGTATGGCAAGACGTTGCAAAATGGAGTGATAGCCTTCCTTCTTCAAGATCCCTTTTACCCTGTACAAATCTCCCACTTTACCACCACCAAAGCACCCCCAGACCATCACATTGCCTCCACCATGCTTGACAGATGGCATCAAGCACTCCTCCAGCATCTTTTCATTTGGTCTGCATCTCACAAATGTTCTTCTTTGTGATCCGACACCTCAAACTTCGATTCGTCTGTCCATAACACTTTTTTCCAATCTTCCTCTGTCCAGTGTCTGTGTTCTTTTGCCCATCTTAATCTTTTCTTTTTATTGGCCAGTCTGATATATGGCTTTTTCTTTGCAACTCTGCCTAGAAGGTCAGCATCCCGGAGTCGCCTCCTCACTGTTGACGTTGAGACTGGTGTTTTGCGGGTACTATTTAATGAAACTGCCAGTTGAGGACCTGTGAGGCGTCTGTTTCTCAAACTAGACACACTAATGTATTTGTCTTCTTGCTCAGTTGTGCACCGGGGCCTCCCACTCCTCTTTCTATTCTGGCTAGAGCCAGTTTGCGCTGTTCTGTGAAGGGAGTAGTACACAGCGTTGTATGAGATCTTCAGTTTCTTGGCAATTTCTCGCATGGAATAGCCTTCATTTCTCAGAACAAAAATAGACTGAAGAGTTTCAGAAGAAAGTCCTCTGTACGCCGTTTCCAGCTACAATAGCCATTTAAAAACATTAACAATGTCTACACTGCATTTCTGATCAATTTGATGTTATTTTAATGGACAAAAAAATTGCTTTTCTTTCGAAAACAAGGACATTTCTAAGTGACCCCAAACTTTTGAACGGTAGTGTATATATTTTTCCTCTGCCACACACACCTGCACGCACTCACACAAGCACACACACACGCACCCACAAAAGTCTTCCTCAGACAGAACAGTCAATTGCTACCGGTATCGCCATAGAAAATGATGAAGACTTTCCTAATGCCCTATAAAGCCTTTGTAAGTTGTAGTTTGTTTCAAATGGGATGAAATCGATAAACAGAGACTGTGTTCGATAGCATTACATCTGTGGTGCATTGTGGGTAATTGTGACTGACTGATCTACAAATCATAATGACTAGTTATTTAGGATGCAAGGTGATTTGTAGATCAGTCAGTCTGCAGTCTCCAGTTGATGTGAAACAAGCTCAGAATCTGCAGCGTGTTTCTCACAGCCTTTCATGTCTTCCTGCGACCCTATGGCCTGACCTCAACCTGTCCCTGGTGCTACTAGTCTAAACGGGATCTGACGTCAACCTATTCAAGTTGAAATTTAAATAGTTAAGGCAAGGGTTAATGTTATTGTTAAAGTTAAGGTTTGGGTAGGGGTAGGGGTTAAGGTTAGGGACGTCCCTAAGGATCCCGGATAGCACCAGCCCCTGACAACCACTGCTTATTAAGGACCCCGGCTTTGGGTGGCCCTTTTATTGCCTGCTGCTAAAAGCTAAAACCTCACGCACGCACACGCATGCACTTCAGACAGAAGTCCTTTTCTGCTGTACCTAAAACAGCTGCTGGGACGTTTATAGGAATAATTACAGAGTGGGGAAAACCCTGTTAAGCACATGATGAGGGATCTCTGCTGGGTCTTTATTGAAGCTGAATCAGCAAATTAATCTCCAGCTCCTTTTCTTGCTGTGCCAGAAAGGGTGTGCGTCCCAAATTGCACCTTATTCCCTATGTAGTGCAATACCTTTGACCAGGGCACTACATAGGGAATAAGGTGCTACTACATATGGAATAGGGTGCCATTTGGGATGTAGCCAGACAGTTCTGCTGGCCTACTTTGCTACAGCTGATAAATAGGTCCCACACAGCCACACAACTGGCTTCCCAGCTCTAGGTCAGCTGTCTATCCCACACTATCGTGCCGACCCAAACCGTACTGTGTTGGCTCAGACCGTCTTTTCCAGCACGGTTCAAGCTATTATGAAGCTACTATGGTGGATACGTAACCAGGCAACCAGGCCAGCCCAGTAAGGCTCTGCTTGGCACTGTGTCAAGGGTATCGCTGAAGGAGAAGCAGTAGTCAGCAAACACTGTGGCCCTGGAAGGCTAGGAATGGGATCCTGCTTTAGAGCATGAACTCCTGCGGTAGCCTCTACCCTTGGGTACTTCCTATGGATCCCAAAGGAAATACCATATAGGCCAGTGCTACTCAACCCTCTTCCTGGAGATATACCGTCCTGTAGGTTTTCAGTCCAACCCTAACCTGACATACCTGATTCAGCTAGTTAAGGTCCTGGTAAGCAGCTAATAAACTAAGGTGTGCTAAATAATGGTTGGACTGAAACCCTGCAGGACGGTAGAGCTCCAAGAACACAGCCCTGACCTAGCTTAGGGCAAGGGAGGAATATTACGATATCACAATACCTATCCAGACTTCTCAGATTTAAAAGCAGTGTCTAGGGGGTGCGGCTAGGTGTGGCTTTATAACTGGCTGTTCCATCAGCATGGTGGAAGCTGATTGGACAGAGTGTACACACCTCACTGGCTATCAAAAAGAATAGATGCATCTCAAATTGTCCCATGTAGCCACTTTAGACTATTGAGACACAGCCTTCCTGACAGGATATGACCTCACCCGTAAGAGGAAGTTCCAGGGGGCCTGAGCACAGCGATGACACGCCCCCTGAGCTGTCCTGTCTGCCGCTGGACCTCGATCACCATCACGTCACCACCACTCCTGGAACACAACACAGTAGTGACTAAAGATCTCTTGTTGGCACAGTCAAATAGCTAGTGTTCCAGTTGGGCTGACCACAAAGATTCTACTCATTTGGATTTGATTGGTTTTACTGTGATTCAAATCACTTTTTGCTGATTCGAGTATTGGCAAAATAATGACAAAGCAGCCCAAAACGTGTCTGCTGCAGAGGGACAAGACAAAGCCAAGATAAAATGAGTTTTGATCAGTCATTAAAATATATTGGCTCACCATTTACTAAAAAGTTATCAGATGGAGAACAAGCTATAGCTGACTAGCGTTACCAGCGAACGTTAGCAATCATGGTTACTTAGCAAATTTGTCATTTTTATGTTTTAAATATTTGGTTAGCTGAATACTATTTTCTAAATGACGAACCTTATTCAAAACTCAAAATTATGATTTGAGGTCAGACCTAAGTTCCATCTGTTGGCCCATTTCCACCATAAGACTTTATCCCAGTGTTTTTTTCCTAAAGACACAGACCTTAAGTGTTTCAACCTCTGAAGCCTGGCCCAAAACAAGTCTCCTCAGGGCCAGAAAAAGACCCTGACCTGGCACCAGACTGGGCCATTTGGGACTTTCTCAAAAGCATTTTCCTTCTCAAAAGCAACTGTTTAGATGACTCAGAGGTTGTTGATTCTGCTCTTTACAAGTCTTTAGTGTCAGCCCTAGCTAGAGTGGGACCAGACAGACCAGATGGAAAAGGCACGATCTCACAAAGCCTGGAGGAGTGTTAACGTCTCAGGAACCATGTAAATATTATATAGGAATCTGTTCTTGACTGTAAAAAAATATGCCCCTATGTCTGTTGTATGACAGTGTGACATGCTGGGTTTGTGTGTGTTGCATTGAGGGTACCTGGGGATCCAAAGGGTTCCATTGACAGCCAGCACAGTTAGGGCCTGCAGGTGGGGGGACGTGGGGCTAAAGGTCGTGGTGGGGTCAGAGTTCACCACAGGGTCAGGGTTGGCTGGGTGGTCCTGAGGCCTCTCTTCCTCCTCAGTGGAAAAAGGCATACTGCTGGAACTAGCTAATGAGCTGAGAGCGTAGGAACTGGATCGGTCCAATCCCAGCGGCTCTGACGAGGGGCCGGAACAGGATTGGTCAAATCCCATCGAAGGGGTGGAGTCAGAGGACATGGAGCAGTAGTCCGTCAGCGAATCCTGGTGCTGGATGATCTGAGTCCCTGCCTCCGCGCTGTAGATCAGCGTCACTTCGCCGTTAGGACACTCCTCCTCCTCCTCCTCTAGACCCTTCCTCTTTGAGTCAAGGTCAGGGGTCGTATCCATGGTAACCCCTGCAGGTCGCTGTACAGTGAACACGTCCCGGAGAGGGTTGGCGTCGCCACAGCTGGAATGATGAAATGACATTTGTATTATGTGTATGTATTGGTCACATGGTCCGTTGCATAGTGAAATTGTGTCTTGTCTGTGTATTAGTTAGTATAGTATATTATAGTATAGTATATTAGTATAGTTGATTCAGTACACAAGACATTGGTTGTATGGGCCATGGTGTTCTAAAGTAAAGTTTGAATATCTTTCCCATCAGTCAAAGCCCTCTCCAGTCACAATCACCACTCACTCACCCATTCTACTGCCAGCATATACTATAGCAGTGTCCTATATATTAGCATAATACTACCTCACCCCATCCCCCACCCACGTCTCACACACCTGTACGTGGCACAGAGCTGGTAGGTGGCAGCGTGGTAGAGCTGTAGGGTGTTGGTGTGGTCGTCCAGGGTCCACACTGCCTCATCCCCTGACAGACAGAGGCTGGAGGCCAGGGCCTGTATGGAGGATGGGGGGTCGTAGGGGTCCAGACGACGCACCGCCTGGAGGGTCCGGCAGTTGATCACCAGCAGGCCTGGACCATGGGAGTACCACAGCTGGGAGGAAGAGCAAGAAGGTGGAGATAAGACTTACACTTTTTGATAACCATTCATATTACCAGAGTTTGTCCTGACTACATGACTGTAGTTACTTCATACCCAGTAACATTGTAATAAGGTTACTGGTCTTTCACTACTGTATACAATTATTTACTATTTCATCATTTGACACTGTGGTATACAGGTACAGTGGGGGAAAAAGTATTTAGTCAGCCACCAATTGTGCAAGTTCTCCCACTTAAAAAGATGAGAGAGGCCTGTAATTTTCATCATAGGTACACGTCAACTATGACAGACAAAATGAGAAAAAAAACAACAGAAAATCACATTGTAGGATTTGTAATGAATTTATTTGCAAATTATGGTGGAAAATGAGTATTTGGTCAATAACAAAAGTTTCTCAATACTTTGTTATATACCCTTTGTTGGCAATGACACAGGTCAAACGTTTTCTGTAAGTCTTCACAAGGTTTTCACACACTGTTGCTGGTATTTTGGCCCATTCCTCCATGCAGATCTCCTCTAGAGCAGTGATGTTTTGGGGCTGTCGCTGGGCAACACGGACTTTCAACTCCCTCCAAAGATGTTCTATGGGGTTGAGATCTGGAGACTGGCTAGGCCACTCCAGGACCTTGAAATTCTTCTTACGAAGCCACTCCTTCGTTGCCCGGGCGGTGTGTTTGGGATCATTGTCATGCTGAAAGACCCAGCCACGTTTCATCTTCAATGCCCTTGCTGATGGAAGGAGGTTTTCACTCAAAATCTCACGATACATGGCCCCATTCATTCTTTCCTTTACACGGATCAGTCGTCCTGGTCCCTTTGCAGAAAAACAGCCCCAAAGCATGATGTTTCCACCCCCATGCTTCACAGTAGGTATGGTGTTCTTTGGATGCAACTCAGCATTCTTTGTCCTCCAAACACAATGAGTTGAGTTTTTACCAAAAAGTTATATTTTGGTTTCATCTGACCATATGACATTCTCCCAATCCTCTTCTGGATCATCCAAATGCACTCTAGCAAACTTCAGACGGGCCTGGACATATACTGGCTTAAGCAGGGGGACACGTCTTGCACTGCAGGATTTGAGTCCCTGGCGGCGTAGTGTGTTACTGATGGTAGGCTTTGTTACTTTGGTCCCAGCTCTCTGCAGGTCATTCACTAGGTCACTCCGTGTGGTTCTGGGATTTTTGCTCACCGTTCTTATGATCATTTTGACCCCACGGGGTGAGATCTTGCGTGGAGCCCCAGATCGAGGGAGATTATCAGTGGTCTTGTATGTCTTCCATTTCCTAATAATTGCTCCCACAGTTGATTTCTTCAAACCAAGCTGCTTACCTATTGCAGATTCAGTCTTCCCAGCCTGGTGCAGGTCTACAATTTTGTTTCTGGTGTCCTTTGACTGCTCTTTGGTCTTGGCCATAGTGGAGTTTGGAGTGTGACTGTTTGAGGTTGTGGACAGGTGTCTTTATACTGATAACAAGTTCAAACAGGTGCCATTAATACAGGTAACGAGTGGAGGACAGAGGAGCCTCTTAAAGAAGAAGTTACAGGTCTGTGAGAGCCAGAAATCTTGCTTGTTTGTAGGTGACCAAATACTTATTTTCCACCATCATTTGCAAATAAATTCATAAAAAATCCTACAATGTGATTTTCAGGATTTTTTTTCTCAATTTGTCTGTCATAGTTGACGTGTACCTATGATGAAAATTACAGGCCTTCTCATCTTTTTAAGTGGGAGAACTTGCACAATTGGTGGCTGACTAAATACTTTTTTCCCCCCACTGTATATACACACACACATACATATACACACACACACACATATATATATATATATCTATAGCAATATATCGGCATATCGTGGTTATTGATATATCTCTCTTCGGGCCAGGTAGCAATACATCTATTCCTACCTGGGAGCCACTGTGGACCAGGACCATGCTCCTGACTGGGTAGGGTCTCTGTCTTGGGTCAGAGTCCTCCATCCCAAACATGGTCGTATTGAGGGTGTGAGAACACAGATAGGTCTCTCCTTCTACAGGCATGTCATCCACCAGGGAGTACACTGCCACCAGACCGTCTGACATCCCCATGAAGACACGCGCCTGGGTCTGCATGGGAGGAGACCAGAACGTTAGGTTGGCGGGGTGTGTACATGGAATGGAGAGCGAGACAGAGAGAGTGAAGATATCAATAACACATCCAAACCACTATGCAGACTGAAAAACTGGATCAAAAGCATGAACGGAGGTGAAAACATTCTTGTTGCTAAGTTAAAATAGTGAGTGGGGGCAGTAAAAATACTGTTGTATGCACTGCTACAGTAAATAATACAACTAGTAAATCAATCTACTGTACGCTCTTCTAATTTAAATTTAAATATGCGTTTGATTGTGTCGTTCATCATTCCCAACACATATTTCCACGTGTAATCCATCTTGTCATCCAACCAGGTCAGCGGCTGTTTGCCCCAGAGTTGTTCCTCCCATGACCTCGCAGTCCCCTAGCAACTACCAGCTGTTGTTCTACTGTTGTCCTACAGCGGGGCCTGACTGTTCTACCTGTACAGCTGACTTCAGTGGATGATGGGTTTCTGGGAAGGAGGGAAAGGGGGCTCCACGTCTGCAGTGTGGGGACCCTGAACAGCTGACGTGTCAGAAATATGTTACATAGAATTATCCAACACTTCTGCGCCCTTCTTCGTGGCAAGCAAATCAAAGTGCCTTGCAGGTATAATGTGAGAGAGCCTTTAGCTCTTTAGCCCCAGACAGACAGACAGACAGACAGACAGACAGACAGAGGCTCCACTAGGTCAGCCTCAGCACCTGGACTACCCCAGCCACAGGACACTTCAAAGGCCTGAGGGTCTAGGGGTGAAGGGGAGGTCAGGTCAAGGGGCCCAGCCTGTTTAACACTAGAAGTTAAGTTTCAAATTCTCCTACAGCAGGGGTAGGCAACTAGATTCAGCCGCGGGCCGATTTTTGTCGAAGCGGATGGTGGGGGGGAGGAGCAGAACATTATTACAATAATTTGTGCACCACAAATGACCACAACTAAGCCCAAAAACAAATTGTTTTTGAAAAGAACAATCATTTCATACCTTGATTACACTGAGACATGATCACGTCTCTTTTTTCTTTTTTCTTGGTGGGAATACTTTGGAACAGATTTCCTAAATCAAACACATTTTTAGCTGAATGGTGATTTTAGTCTCTTATTACAATAGAGAGGGGCAACAACAAAAATGGTTTGCAGGCTGGTTTTGGCCTGCAAACCTCCTGTTGCCGACTCCTGTCCTACAGAGTCACATGCAGGTAAGACGTTTTGATTTCGGTATAGTATCAGAAAGAGCCGATTCTGAGGTTTCCAAAACAATTCTCAAAATTGAAGAGATGAGCTCTATTTCAAAATATCTATTTTGCCTAGAATAACCGCTGTTCCATGCGCTCCACAGCCCAGGCTACTAAGCAAAGACTAGTAACATAATACAACGTATAATATGCTATTCTGTTCTTCTTCTTATTTCCATATGTTTCTTAAGACCTGCCAAAAGAAATTATAATGGTTGTGATGGATTTAGCACTTGAATTGTGGTGTTTCTAGTGGTTTTTCGTTTTTACATATAGCCTACAGTAACATACTAATGAAAATGCCATTATGTTCTTAAAAATAAAAAATTAATAGGATTCAATATTACCTTCATAAACCCAACCACATGATTATTTTTCAGATAGCATATATGAAATCTATTGATTAGACCGTTTGAATGTTGACGTCAAAAAGACCCGTCATTGGCTTAGAGCGGGACCGCTCAAGGGCCGGCATTTCTACTGTTAAGAGGACCGTAAAACCTATTTTACCACAGTAGCCGAGTTAGTTAATGACGGTCAGACCGCAAATAAATCACTATAAAGGGTCATGGGCTGGTTTCGAGGGCAGTTAGCTTGTTACCGTATTATTGTCAACTGCTGTATTGCTACTGTATAAACACTTTACAGTACAGCAATAAGAGAATACCGATTATCCAGTGTATCAGGGTTACAATGGGGTTTAGTAGATGATGGAAGTGGCCCAACAATGGGTTGGGTTCCCAGAATTCTTTCTCACAGAGATCTATTCAATCACGTATGGTTGTCCAGGGCTACAACAGCAATGTGTATTGTTGGGGTTACTGGTGGACCAGTTAGGGATCTACTGGTCTAGGAGATGATTTGAGACAGGGCAGTAGGGTTGTCATGATAGCAGTATCGTGATAAGTCTCGTGGCAAGGAAACTAAACATGAAGCGGATTTAATATCTAAAGGAAAACAATCCTAATCTTGGAAACAAAGAGCATTATGTTATCACACAGAGTCAAATGTGTTTACTTTCCAAGCTATACACAATATTGGAATAAAGGTTCCTAAAGGACCAAATAGTTGAGCCTGCTTCATGTTTTCGCATTGGAAAATCCAGTATGGTATTATTGTGAAACTGGTATAATGACAACCCTACAGGGCAGTAGTGTACAGTATCCTGGTCTCTGGCGGGCACGGGGAACAGACAGGTGACTACAGGAGAGTTACCTGGTCTCTGGCGGGCACAGGGAAAAGACAGGTGACTACAGGAGAGTTACCTGGTCTCTGGCGGGCACAGGGAAAAGACAGGTGACTACAGGAGAGTTACCTGGTCTCTGGCGAGCCCGGGGAACAGACAGGTGACTACAGGAGAGTTACCTGGTCTCTGGCGGGCACAGGGAAAAGACAGGTGACTACAGGAGAGTTACCTGGTCTCTGGCGGGCACAAGGAAAAGACAGGTGACTACAGGAGAGTTACCTGGTCTCTGGCGAGCACGGGGAACAGACAGGTGACTACAGGAGAGTTACCTGGTCTCTGGCGGGCACAGGGAAAAGACAGGTGACTACAGGAGAGTTACCTGGTCTCTGGCGGGCACGGGGAACAGACAGGTGACTACAGGAGAGTTACCTGGTCTCTGGCGGGCACAGGGAAAAGACAGGTGACTACAGGAGAGTTACCTGGTCTCTGGCGGGCACAGGGAAAAGACAGGTGACTACAGGAGAGTTACCTGGTCTCTGGCGGGCACGGGGAACAGACAGGTGACTACAGGAGAGTTACCTGGTCTCTGGCGGGCACGGGAACAGACAGGTGACTACAGGAGAGTTACCTGGTCTCTGGCGGGCACAGGGAAAAGACAGGTGACTACAGGAGAGTTACCTGGTCTCTGGCGGGCACGGGGAACAGACAGGTGACTATAGCAGGACAGGAGAGCTGTTTCTGGGGCTGGCTCAGTGGACACATCTCCTTTAGACTGTAGATGAACACTTCCTGCTCCTAGAACACACACACACACAAAAGTAAATACACACACACGCGTGCATGTAGACGCACGCAGACACACTCACAGAAACAAAATTGATTCAGATCTACATAATCTACTCAAGGTGGATAATGTTATAAGCTTCCATTTCATGGGCAGATCAATACTTTAAACATATTGGCAATTATAATATTTTATATAAACACCCATTTATTCCCAACGACACTCCCCATACATGTTTTCATTAGACTTTGCATAGCCTCACCAGGCAACGTGACAGCAACAAAACTCACCCTGAGCTTACACACTACAAAGTGAAGGGCACAGGTTAGACTAGAGATTAAAATACTTATGATATGGTGAGAGCACTTGTACTGACATGGTGTCACCATGTACATTGGTTACATTACGAAACCCACTTAAGAAGGCTTATGTCTGAGGTTTCATGTCATGCTGAGTGGCATCCAGTGTTTGGTATTGTTTGGCCAACCTTAGCAGCATCACTGTGTAAACTGTCAGATGCAAAGACAATGGATAAATATAAATATAGGTCATCTATTCTGTTCTACAGCATTTGGAAAGTATTCAGACCCCTTGACCTTTTCCACATTGTTACGTTACAGCCTTATTCTAAAATGAAAGAAAAATTGTTTTTAGAACTGTTCGCAAATTTATAAAAGAAACCCCTGAAATATCACATTTACAAAAGTATTCAGACCCTTTACTCAGTACTTTGTTGAAGCACCTTTGGCAGCGATTACAGCCTCAAGTCTTCTTGGGTATGACGCTACAAGCTCGGCACACCTGTATTTGGGGAGTTTCTCCCATTCTTCTCTGCAGATCCTCTCAAGCTCTGTCAGGTTGGATGGGGGAGCATTGCTGCACAGCTATTTTCAGGTCTCTCCAGAGATGTTCGATCAGGTTCAAGTCTGGGCTCTGGCTGGGCCACTCAAGGACATTCAGAGACTTGTCCCGAAGCCACTCCTGCGTTGCCTTGGCTGTGTGCTTAGGGTCGTTGTCCTGTTGGAAGGTGAACCTTCGCCCCAGTCTGAGGTCCTGAGCGCTCTGTAGCAGGTTTCTTCAAGGATCTTTCTGTACTTTGCTACGTTCATCTTTCCCTCGATCCGGACTATTTTCCCAGTCCCTGCCGCTAAAAAAGATCCCCACAGCATGATGCTGCCACCACCATGCTTCATCATAGGGATGGTGCCAGGTTTCCTCCAGACGTGACGCTTGGCATTCAGGCCAAAGAGTTCAATCTTGGTTTCATCAGACCAGAGAATCTTGTTTCTCATGGTCTGAGAGTCTTTAGGTGCCTTTTGGCAAACTCCAAGCGGGCTGTCATGTGCCTTTTACTGAAGAGTGGCTTCCATACAGGCCTGATTGGTGGAGTGCTGCAGAGATGGTTGTCCTTCTGGAAGGTTCTCCGATCTCCAGAGCTCTGTCAGAGTAACCATCTAATTCTCTCTCTCTCCCTCCCATCCCGGAGGACCTGAGCCCTAGGACCATGGACTACCTGGCCTGATGACTCCTTGCTGTCCCCAGTCCACCTGGTCGTGCTGCTGCTCCAGTTTCCATTCTTCTACCTGCAGCTATGGAACCCTGATGTCACGGTTCAGACAGACGACAAGAGGACCACAATTGCGTCACACCAGAAAGTTTATTAAAACTTAAGGGAAAAGGGAAGTAGGGAGTGAGTGAAGGCTCCAGGGGTTATCCCGTCCAATGTGCTGGGTCTGTGCCCCCCCCCAGTGGCAGCGATGCGTCCGATGACGCCGGTGGTTGGTGGTCCAGAAGTCCTGGGGGGGGAGGAAACACAGACACAACGGGGCGGATGAAACAAGGCAGAAGTACAGTTCAAGGGAAATCCAAATACGTTGTAGCAAGGCAGAAGGCTGGTCAGAGTTACCGGGGTCGAAGAGTAGTCAGGAGTCGTAATGGCAGAGAGCAGGTCTGGTTTTCCTGGGGCAGAAGAGTATCCAAGAATCAGGCAGGTCCGGGGTCACAAAACAAGGGTGAGCCAGAAGCGCGAGCACACAGGTTCCGGGTGTGAGCTTTGCAGACGATCTGACAAAGGAGAGCTGAAAGACGGGACTTTAAATACTGGGAGAGGTTAGTGGGTAATGCAGCGCAGCTGGCAGAGTAATTAGAGCCGAGCAGAGCAGGAACAGGTGGAGCTCGTTAGGCTGAGTAGAGAGAGAGAGATGAGCAGAGTGGAAGATAGTGGAAACACATTAAGGTGGTAACCCGGTGGAGTGAGAGGGCTCATGACAGAACCCCCCCCCCAAGGGACGGCCCCAGAAGTCCCAAGAGCAACACCACGCCGGGCGGGAGGAGGGGAGCCGGAGGAGGGCTAGAACTCCTCCGAACGGTCCGAGCGAACGCCCTCATCCTCGGAGGAAGCCGGAGGGCCGTGGTCGGGAGATGGGACAGGTCCCGAGACAGGATCAGGCACAGGACAGGAAGCCGAGCGGGCAGGACGGTTAGGGATCCCTCTGGGGCGGCCCCCTACGGATAGCAGGTTGATCAGGATGCCGTTGGTGGAAGGCGGTGATGAGAGTCCTATCCACAATCCGACTAGCTGGCACCCAGGTCCTTTCCTCAGGTCCATAGCCCTCCCAGTCAATGAGGTACTGGAGACCCCTACCCCTCCGTCTGGACCGAAGCAGGCGGCGGACGGTGTAAACCAGACCACCATCGACGAGCCGTGGAGGAGGAGGACAAGGCGCAGCAGGGACCAGCGGACTCTCATGAATGGGCTTAATCTTAGACACATGGAAAGTGGGGTGCACCCTCATGGAATTAGGCAGTTGGAGCCGGACAGCAGTTGGGCTAATCACTCTTATGATAGGGAATGGGCCAATGAACCGAGGTGCCAACTTCTGCGACTCCACCCTGAGTGGCAGGTTCCTTGATGACAACCACACCCCTTTGACCAACATGGTAGGTGGGAGCAGGGATTCTCCGACGGTTGGCCCCGGTAGTGTAGCTGGCAACGGATCTGAGAAGTGTGGCTCGGGCCTGTGACCAGGTGCGGCGACATCGACGGGCAAACGCAAGTGCAGATGGGCAAGTAACCTCCCCTTCCTGACTGGCAAATAGAGGAGGCTGGTATCCATAAACACATTGGAAAGGGGACATACCGATGGCAGAGCAGGTCAGAGAATTGTGTGCGTACTCCACCCATGTCAATTGCTGCGACCAGGAGTGGGGGGTTGCGTGAAGTCATGCATCGCAGTGCCTTCTCGAGCTCCTGATTTGCCCGCTCTGACTGCCCATTGGATTGGGGATGGAATCCGGAAGTCAGACTGACTGTGGCTCCCAGCAGGTGACAGAACTCCTTCCAAAAAGCGGAGGAGAATTGTGGACCACGGTCAGAAACTACATCCTTTGGCAGTCCGTGGATCCGGAAGACGTGTTCCAGGACCACCTGGGCGGTCTCCTTGGCGGTTGGGAGCTTGGGGAGGGGAATGAAGTGTGCCATCTTGCTGAATCGGTCAACTATGGTGAGAATGACGGTCTTGCCCCTTGAAGGGGGCAGCCCCGTGACAAAGTCAAGGGCGATGTGAGACCAGGGACGTCTGGGCACAGGCAGGGGCTGCAGCAATCCGGCTGGGGGGCTGGCAGGACGACTTGTGTTGGTTGCAGATGGGGCAGGCTTGGACGAATTCCCCGTACATCCTTTCTCAGAGCGGGCCACCAGAACCTCTGGGCGAGCAGGTTGTAAGTGCGGGTGGAGCCAGGGTGACAAGCTAGGCGGGAGTCATGTCCCCACTGAACGACCTGGGACCTTAGGTTTTCGGGGACAAAAAGGCGGTCAGCTGGGCAAGTGCTGGGACCGGGCTGGTTACGGAGAGCTTCCAGCACCTGTTCCTCAACAGCCCAGGTCAGAGCTGCTACGATGCAGGGACTTGGCAGAATCGACACAGGATCCTTGGAGGGGTTGTCATCCTTCTGGAATTGACGGGAGAGGGCGTCTGGCTTGGTGTTGCGTGATCCAGGCCGGTATGACAGAGTGAAATTAAACCTGGTGAAGAACAGGGCCCAGCGGGACTGCCTGGAGTTCAACCGTTTGGCCGTGCGGATGTACTCCAAGTTCTTATGATCGGTCCAAACGAGAAATGGAATGGTGGACCCCTCCAGCCAGTGACGCCACTCCTCCAAGGCAAGCTTCACAGCCAGCAGCTCTCGGTTCCCTATGTCGTAATTGCACTCAGAGGGGGACAACCGACGTGAGAAAAAGGCACAGGGATGGAGCTTCCTATCCTCCGCAGCCCACTGAGAAATCACAGCACCAACTCCCACATCCGAGGCGTCCACCTCCACAATGAATTGCCGGTCCACGTCAGGCATCTGGAGGATGGGAGCGGAGGTGAACCTTACCTTGAGGGTACTGAAGGCCTTGTCGGCTGCTGGGGTCCAGGTGAAGGGTTGCTTGGTGCTGGTTAGAGCAGTGAGAGGGGCAGCAACGGTACTGTAGTTCCGGATAAACTTTCTATAGAAGTTAGCAAACCCCAGAAACTGTTGCAGCTTCTTTCTGTTCTCCGGAACTGGCCATAACGTGACTGCTGATACTTTGGCAGGATCCATTTGGATACTTCCTCTGCCACTATGTACCCCAGGAAGGCCACTGTCTTGACGTGAAACTCACATTTCTCTGCCTTGGCGTAGAGGGAATTCTCCAGAAGACGATGAAGGACTTGCTGGACATGGCGGGTGTGTTCAGACAGGTTTCTGGAGTAGATTAAGATGTCATCCAGGTAAACGAAGACAAACTTGTTTAACATGTCCCGAAGTACATCATTCACTAGAGCCTGGAACACAGCAGGAGCATTGGTGAGGCCAAAAGGCATAACCAGATACTCGTAGTGGCCTGTTGGTGTATTGAATGCGGTCTTCCATTCATCTCCCTCCCGGATCCGCACTAGGTGGTAAGCGTTTCTGAGATCCAACTTGGTAAAAACAGTGGCTCCCTGGAGCAACTCAAAAGCAGAGGTGAGCAGAGGGAGAGGGTAACGGTTTTTCACTGTGATGTCGTTGAGTCCCCTGTAGTCGATGCAGGGGCGAAGAGATCCGTCCCTCTTCCCCACAAAGAAGAAGCCAGCACCAGCCGGAGATGAAGATGAACGGATCAATCCTGTGGACAGAGAGTCATTGATGTAGTCCTCCATGGACCTTCTTTCAGGAGCAGACAACGAATAAAGACGGCCCCTTGGAGGGGCTGTTCCAGGGAGGAGGTCGATGGCACAGTCGTACGGTCGGTGAGGGGGGCAGAGATGTGGCTCTTGCTTTGTTAAACACTTCTCTGAGACCATGGTAGCATTCTGGGACATGGGAGAGGTCAGGGGCGGAGTTAGTAGGTACTGGCCGAGGGGGTAGGCGGCAGCAAGCAGGCAGGTTCGGTGGCAGTCCTCTCCCCACTCCCTGATCACCCCGGTCACCCAGTCGAGCTGAGGGTTGTGCCGGGCGGAGCCATGGGTAACCCAGGATGAGGGGTTGGCCTGGAGAGGGGAGCAGGTGAAACTGGATAGTCTCTTGATGGTTTCCGGACAGACCCATCAAGACCGGGGCCGTGACATGAGTGACCGATCCGAGTAAGTGTCCGTCCAGTGCCCGGGCAGGAATAGGAGGTGTCAAACGGAGGTTCTCCAGTCCCAGTTGGCGTGCCAGCTTGATGTCCATTATGTTGGCTTCGGCGCCAGAATCCACCAGAGCAGCCAGGGTGTGAGTAGAGTCAGAGAGGCGGAGGTGAACTTGCAGCAAGGGTTTGCGGTCGGAGGACTGGATGGTCATTGAGCTCAACCGGACTCCCCTATGCCCGGTGAGCTTCGGCTTTTAAAGGGCAGGTTACCACACGATGTCCATCACCTCCACAATAGAGGCAGAGGTTTGAGGTGAAGCGGCGCTGGCGCTCTGCAGGAGTGAGAGAGGCTCGCCCAATCTCCATAGGCTCAGACTGATCAAGCTGACTTGGGTGAGTGGCAGTAGCTGACAGGAGCCCAGTCGGATCTCTCCGAATGCCGGTAGTTGGTGGACCTTGGCGCCCCCTCTCACGACGACGGGTCTGTATCCTTCTGTCGATCCGGACAGTCAGTGCGATGGCTTCATCAAGAGTGGAAGGCAGTTCATGGGAGACCAACCGTCCCTGATATAGTCAGCCAAGCTATGGAAGAACGCGTCCACCAACGATGGTGTGTTCCAAGAACTTCGTCTTGCCAGGGTTCGGAAGTCGATGGAATGGTCTGCGACTGTACGTCTGCCTTGTCGAATACTGAACAGTTCACGAGACGCCTCTGCGGTTGGTGAATCCAGGTCAAACACCTTCAGCATCTCCTCAGCAAACAGGTCGAAGGTTGCACATGCGGGGGTTTGACGTTCGAACTCTGCTGTTCCCCAGAGTCGAGCTCGGCCCGTCAGGTGAGTGATGGCATACCCGACCCTAGCCCCCCTCCGTGGCGAAGGTCCTTGGCTGCAAGGAGAACTGAAGTCGGCAGCTAGTCAGGAATGGCCGGACCTGGGTAGAATCGCCGTTGAACCGCTTCGGGGTTTCCAATCTTGGGTTCCGGGCAGCGGCTGAAATGACCGGGGCAGGTAACTCGGAGGCAGGGCTGGTGGGCAGACTGGCTGGGGTAAGGTTGGTGAGGAGTTGGATGATCCTGGCGAGTTGTTGTTGCTGCTGCTGGGACTGCTGCTGGTGCTGCTGGAACTGCTGATGCTGTTGGTGGCCGACCTGAAGCAGAGAGGTGATGTCGCCGCTCATGCGACCTAGCCTCTCTCAGTGTGTTCCAGGCGAGCATGGCGGTGGGTTGCTCAGGTTCTTCGGTTTCATGTCGGGGGAAGTGTGCGCTGAGTCCATGATGGTCGAGATCGTACTGTCACGGTTCAGACAGACGACAAGAGGACCACAATTAAGGCGTCACACCAGAAAGTTTATTAAAACTTAAGGGAAAAGGGGAAGTAGGGAGTGAGTGAAGGCTCCAGGGGTTATCCCGTCCAATGTGCTGGGTCTGTGCCCCCCCAGTGGCAGCGATGCGTCCGATGACGCGGTGGTTGGTGGTCCAGAAGTCCTGGGGGGAGGAAACACAGACACAACGGGGTGGATGAAACAAGGCAGAAGTACAGTTCAAGGGAAATCCAAATACGTTGTAGCAAGGCAGAAGGCTGGTCAGAGTTACCGGGGTCGAAGAGTAGTCAGGAGTCGTAATGGCAGAGAGCAGGTCTGGTTTTCCTGGGGCAGAAGAGTATCCAAGAATCAGGCAGGTCCGGGGTCACAAAACAAGGGTGAGCCAGAAGCGCGAGCACACAGGTTCCGGGTGTGAGCTTTGCAGACGATCTGACAAAGGAGAGCTGAAAGACGGGACTTTAAATACTGGGAGAGGTTAGTGGGTAATGCAGCGCAGCTGGCAGAGTAATTAGAGCCGAGCAGAGCAGGAACAGGTGGAGCTCGTTAGGCTGAGTAGAGAGAGAGAGATGAGCAGAGTGGAAGATAGTGGAAACACATTAAGGTGGTAACCCGGTGGAGTGAGAGGGCTCATGACACCTGACCTGTTCACCGGACGTGCTACCTTGCCCCAGACCTGCTTTTTTTAACTCTCTCTCTCTACCGCACCTGCTATTTCAACCTCTAAATGCCCGGCTATGAAAAGCCAAGTGACGTTTACTCCTGATGTACTGACCTGTTGCAACCTCTACAATCACTGTGATTATTATTTGACCCTGCTGACCTCTATGAACGTTTGAACATCTTGGGAGAAAAATCTGACCTTAATGGCCAGATACTGTTATAATCTCCACCCGGCACAGCCAGAAGGGGACTCAGAGCCTGGTTCCTCTCTAGGTTTCTTCCTAGGTTTCTGCCTAGTTTTTCCTAGCCACCGTGCTCCTACATCTGCATTGCTTGCTGTTTTGGGTTTTAAGCTGGGTTTCTGTATAGCACTTTGTGACATCTGCTGATGTAAAAAGGGTTTTATAAATACAATTTGATTGATTGATTGATTGATTGATTGGTCACCTCCTGACCAAGGCCCTTCCCCTGATTGCTCAGTTTGGCCGGGCGGGCCAGCTCTAGGAAGAGTCTTGGTGGTTCCAAACTTCTTCCATTTAAGAATGATGGAGGCCACTGTGTTCTTGGGGATCTTCAATGGTGCAGATATTTTTTCGTACCCTTCCCCAGATCTGTGCCGACACAATCCTGTCTCTGAGCTCACGGACAATTCCTCAAGTCATGGCTTGGTTTTTGCTCTGACATGCACTCTTCAACTGTGGGACCTTATATAGACAGGTGTGTGCCTTTCCAAATCATGTCCAATCAATTGAATTTACCACAGGTGGACTCCAATGAAATTGTAGAAACATCCTCAAGGATGATCAATAGAAACAGGATGCACCTGAGCTCAACTTCGAGTCTCATAGCAAAGGGTCTGAATACTTATGTAAATACGTTTTATTTAAATTTTAAAAAATTATATACATTTGCAAAAAATTTCAAACAACCCTTTTTTCGCTTTGCATTATGAGGTATTGTGTGTAGATTGCTGAGGATAATTTTATTTTTAAAAATCAATTTTAGAATAAGGCTGTAACGTAACAAAATGTGGAAAAAGTCAATGGGTCTGAATACTTTCCGAAGGCATTGTATACTAATCGTCCATAGGGAACCCAGTGTTAATGATTGTTTGGACACACATTCACTACCAAATTATCAAAGACTCCAGCCACCTAAGTCATAGACTATTCTCTCTGCTACCGCACGGCTAACGGTACCGGAGCGCCCTCTTTACGCGTGTACTCTCGTTTATTATCTATGCATAGTCACTTTAATAACTCTACCTACATGTACATATTACCTCAATTACCTTGACTTACCGGTGCCCCCGCACATTGACTCGGTACGGTTCCCCTGTATGTAACCCGCTATTGTCATTTTCACTGCTGCTCTTTAATTATTTGTTACTTTTATTTCGTATTATTTTATATTGTATTTTTTGTGAATATTTTTGGTATTCTTTCTTAAAACTGCATTGTTGGTTAAGGGCTTGTAAGTAAGCATTTCACTGTAAGGTCTACACCTGTTGTATTGAACGCATGTGACAAATACAATTTGATTTGTTTGGCCGACCCGAAACCCAGTGTTAGTGATTGTTTGGCTGACCCCTACCCCAGTGTTAGTGATTGTTTGGCCAACCCCAACCCCAGTGTTAGTGATTGTTTGGCCAACCCCAGTGTTAAAATTTGGCCAACCCCAACCCCAGTGTTACTGATTGTTTGGCCAACCCCAGTGTTACTGATTGTTTGGCCAACCCCAGTGTTAGTGATTATTTGGCCAACCTCTGTGGGGTCCATAAGGTGTTGTCCATCTTCATCTGACAGCTCAGCCTGGATCCGGACACGGCATCCTCTTCACTCTACCTGACCCTTCTCTACGTTCACCACACTGTAGTTCCTATAGGACAACACACATTCACTACCACAGTGTAGTTCCTATAGGACAACACACATTCACTACCACAGTGTAGTTCCTATAGGACAACACACATTCACTAATACAGTGTAGTTCCTATGGGACAACACACATTCACTACCACACTGTAGTTCCTATAGGACAACACACATTCACTACCACACTGTAGTTCCTATAGGACAACACACATTCACTACCACAGTGTAGTTCCTATAGGACAACACACATTCACTACCACACTGTAGTTCCTATAGGACAACACACATTCACTACCACACTGTAGTTCCTATAGGACAACACACATTCACTACCACAGTGTAGTTCCTATTGGACAACACACATTCACTACCACACGTAGTTCTATAGGACAACACACAGGTATTACAGGCATTCACTAATCGCAGAGTTTCTAGACACACACACACACAGTCCAACAGGTCATACGGAGACACAATATACACCATTTAACCGTGTTACCCAGACACAGAGTTAGATTGAATACTGTCTTTTTCTCCCCCTTCCCCTAGCGGAGTAGAACCTGCTGACAATTATCCTGTCATTCTCATGGTCAGTTCCCATGCTGGAAGCCCTGGCACTATACCCTATGAGGGGGGTATTAGAATTACAAAGGATCTCTATGGGGTTAACAGCAGGACAGCTGCAGGCAATAGCAGTCATTAGCACCAGCTGTATGGAGCGATGAAAGCTGCCTTTATCATAGGGAGGTTATCTCCCAGTCCCTAAACAAACACAGTCACACACAGGGGGGAGAGCAACACTAAAGCAATTACTTTCCACCTGGGAGCCTTACTACAGGACAGGAGTGTGTGTGTGTGTGTGTTACTCTCATAGAGGTATGTGCAGAGTGTGTGTCTGTGGCATGTGTTGTGTGTGTGTTACTCTCATAGAGCTATGTGCAGAGTGTGTGTGTGTGTGTGTGTGTGTTACTCTCATAGAGGTATGTGCAGAGTGTGTGTGTGTGTGTGTGTTACTCTCATAGAGGTATGTGCAGAGTGTGTGTGTGTGTGTGTGTGTGTGTGTTACTCTCATAGAGGTATGTGCAGAGTGTGTGTGTGTGTGTTACTCTCATAGAGGTATGTGCAGAGTGTGTGTGTGTGTGTGTGTGTGTTACTCTCATAGAGGTATGTGCAGAGTGTGTGTGTGTGTGTGTGTGTGTTACTCTCATAGAGGTATGTGCAGAGTGTGTGTGTGTGTGTGTTACTCTCATAGAGGTATGTGCAGTGTGTGTGTGTGTGTGTGTGTTGTACCTCCCCTGCTCTTTAAGAGACAGTCCAGCATAAGCAGCTTAAATCCCCAAACCTCCTGTAGCTCAATTGGTAGAGCATGGCGCTTGCAACGCCAGGGTTGTGGGTTCGATTCCCACGGGGGGTCACTAACTTTAAGTCGCTCTGGATAAGAGCGTCTGCTAAATGACTAAAATGTCAATGTTAAATACACCCTCAGATCCTCATGAAATCTACACTGAGACTCTCTCTAAGGCCAAAACATGCAAAAAACGTGCCACAGTCCCATTTTGTGGAAAACCTCTGAAATCCACAGACGAAGAGAAACAAATAAAGTCCCAAACTGACACACCAACCTGTCGTCCTTGTCCCCGTCCCAGAAGACAGCGCTGTGTCCCTGCAGGTGGGACAGGAAGAGCTGGGAGTGTGTGTCACAGGACAGCAGGTACCTCAGACACGGGAAACTGGGCTCCTGCATCTGCCTCACACACTGCATGGCCAGGGGTCTCTGGATCAAGAGAGAGACACACAGTCACTATGTCATACTGTAAGCTAGGGTTCACCAACTGGTGGCCCGTGGGCTGGTGATTTTATTTGCGCCCCCAAAGTTTTCGGAGAAAAAAGAATGTTAGACATAAAAGACCGTAAAAACACCAGCAAATCAGTGATTTACATTTAGGAAATATGTTCCAAAGTATTCCCATGCATAATAGAGAGATAACATATATATATATATACAAATGTATGTGGACACCCCTTCAAATTAGTGGATTCGGCTATTTCAGCCGCACCCGTTGCTGACAGGTGTATGAAATCGAGCACACAGCCATGCTATCTCCATAGACAGACATTGGCAGTAGAATGGCCTTACTGAAGAGCTCAGTAACTTTCAATGTGGCACCGTCATAGGATGACACCTTTTCAACAAGTCAGTTCATACAATTTCTGCCCTGCTAGAGCTGCTCCGGTCAATTGTAAGTGCTGTTATTGTGAAGTGGAAACATTTAGGAGCAACAACTGCTCAACTGCGAAGTGGTAGGCCACACAAGCTCACAGAACGGGACCGCCGAATGCTGAAGCGTGTAGTGCGTAAAAATCGTCTGACCTGAGTTGCAACACTCACTACCGAGTTCCAAACTGCCTCTGGAAGCAACGTCAGCACAATAACTGTTGGGAGCTTCATGAAATGGGTTTCCATTGCCGAGCAGCCACACACAAGTCTAAGATCATCATGCCAAGCGTCGGCTGGAGTGGTGTAAAGCTTGCCGCCATGGACTCTGGAGCAGTGGAAACGCGTTATTTGGAGTGATGAATCACACTTCACCATCTGGCAGTCCGAAGGACGAAACTGGGTTTGGCAGATGCCAGGAGAACGCTACCTGCCCGAATGCATAGTGCCAACTGTAAAGTTTGGTGGAGGAGGAATAATGGTCTGGGGCTGTTTTTCATGGTTTGGGCTAGGCCCCTTAGTTCCAGTGAAGAGAAATCTTAACGCTACAGCATACAATGACATTCTAGACGATTCTGTGCTTCCAACTTTGTGGCAACAGTTTGGGGAAGTTCCTGTTTCAGCATGACAATGCCCCTGTGCACAAAGCGAGGTCCATACAGAAATGGTTTGTCGAGATCGGTGTGGAAGAACTTGACTGGCCTGCAGAGCCCTGACCTCAACCCCATCGAACACCTTTGGGATGAATTGGAACGCCTACTGCGAGCCAGGCCTAATCGCCCAACATCAGTGCCCAACCTCACTAATGCTCTTGTGGCTGAATGGAAGCAAGTCCCCATAGCAATGTTCCAACATCTAGTGGAAAGCCTTCCCAGAAGAGTGGAGGCTATTATAGCAGCAAAGGGGGGACCAACTCCATATTAATGACCATGATTTTGGAACGAGCAGGTGTCCACATACTTTTGGTCATGTAGTGTATTGTGATCGTATACATATGTAAGCAAGGTTTGAAATTATTACGTTTTAGTCAAACATTATATCTGTTTGGGCTTCTTGTGGTCAATTTGCAGTCTACAAATTATTTGTAATTATGTTTCTGGCCCCCTGACCATCCGCTTAAGAAAAATAAAAATGTGTCCCTACAGCACTGGAATATCAATTGTTATTACACATCTAGATGTATGAAAGATAGCATGATAGCATTATAGTGGTGTGGATGTGTCATCACACTTTCCTATTTCTTCTGACAGAAAGGACGATTTAAAAAGAGCATATCCAAGCCAGCACAGCTCGGCTCACTAGTGTGAAAAGTGTATTGGCATCCTGGCCCACAGTCCCTCACCTTCTCAGGCTTAGTGTCCCAGCACTCGATCATCAGGCCGGCAGACAGTGGAACTGGACTTCCTGGGCTCCCCAGGGCCGGACGGATCCCTTTAGACAGCTTCTTAGCTATCTGGAGCTGGTGCTGGCCCAACGCAGGCCTACAACCTGACAGCAACTCATACACAACCATCCCATACGAGAACATATCCACCTGAGTGAGTGAGAGAGAGGGAATGAGAGATTGATTTAATATGTTATCTACACACTGTACAACACATTAAGTACACCTGCTCTTCCCATTATATAGACTGACCAGGTGAATCCAGGTGAAAGCTATGGTCCCTTATTGATGTCACTTGTTAAAATCACTTAAAATCAGTGTAGATGAAGGGGATGAGACAGGTTAAAGAAGGATTTTCAATCCTTAAGACAATTGAGACATGGATTGCGTATGTGTGCCATTCAGAGGGTGAATGGCAAGACAAAACATGTAAGTGCCTTTGAACGGGGTATGGTAGTAGGTGCCAGGCGCACCGGTTTGTGTCAAGAACTACAACGCTGCTGGGTTTTTCACGCTCAACAGTTTCCTGTGTGTATCAAGAATGGTCCACCATCCAAAAGACATCCAGCCAACTTGACAACTGTGGGAAGCATTGGAGCCAACATGGGCCATCATCCCTGTGGAACGCTTTCGACACCTTGTAGAGTCCATGCCCCGACGAATTGAGGCTGTTCTGAGGGCAAAAGGGGGTGCAACTCAATATTAGGAAGGTGTTCTTAATGTTTTGTACACTCAGTGTTTATATATCTATATTGATTTAATTGCTTTGCCAATAAAGCTTCTTCAATTGAATTGAAACGCACACACAGCAGTCATCCCATTGTTATAATCAGTCTAATGTTATCTATGAAGGCCATTCAGCTTGGTGATGGAACACAAAACAGCATATTTTCAGTCCAAGAAATAGCCCAAGTTGAATTCCTTTCTATGAATGGCCATGAGCTTGAGATGAACAGCCCACTGTGGCTGTCTTCCCAGCGTATATTTAAAGCAGCGCAGACAGATGGGGCCAAAAAGCACCGGAGTGGTGAGTTTCACGCTCTGTTAGCGCTACGGTAGCAGCTCTGGTCCTCGCCATGATGACATCACTTGGCAACTATTCTGAGTATGCTCAACGTCCGTGGTACTCTGCGTCAGAGGGGCTGATGTAAGGGCCATGATATATTCTCTATGGTATATTCTTATAAGGCACCCTCCCAGTCTGTCATCAATCTCTATCATTGGTATGACAGGGGAAATCCAACGATGCCAAAGAAAATATAGTTTGTTGAATATGATACTATTTATATTACACACTATTTATGTATACCCCATTTATAGATTAGCTAAGTACACAGAATGTCTGGTATTCCACTTCTGTCTTTCCATTTTAATCTCTCCCTCTTTTTCCATCTTTCCATTTTACTCTTTCCATTTCTCTCTCTCCCCCCTCTCTCTTTCCATTTTAATCTCTCCTCTCACTCTACCTCTACCTCTCTCTCACCATCTCTGTCTTTCCATTTTTACTCTCCCCATCTCTCGGTCTTTCCATTGTACTCTCTCCATCTCTCTCTCTCTCCCTCCCTCTCCCACCCTCTCTCTTTCCTCACCATCTCTTCCTGCAGTATTACAATAACTAAATCCTGAAACCTCATTTGAAGTCAAATCAAAGAGCAACCAAATAGGCTGAAAGTATGGTAGGAGGGATATGATTGGCTGAGAACAGCAGAACAGGGTCAGAGTATTGACATCAGGGTTTAAAGTCACCTCTCACTTCCCTTTGAAGGGATCCTCAATTGAGTTGGAGGGTTAAAGGAGATTTAACCCCATGGAAAAACAGTCAAACCAGTGTGTGTGTGTGTGAGTCCAACCACTTAAAACCCCTGCTAAGCCAGCCCAGACCCCCTAGAGAGAGTGGAGCCCAGAGATGGTAGACAGCCATGTTGGAAAGGCTCATTAAAATGAGGACATAAAAGCCCATAGGATTAAAGTACACAGAGACAGAGTTGGTTGGTTGGCTTCATACCGTAGTTGGCCAATTCATGGTTGGCTAATACATATCAGAATGGGAGTCGATTGGCTGATGAGCAACCGCAGAGGGAGAGCTGATTGGATAATTAATACCAGGACGAGAGATGATTGGCTAATGAGAAGAAAAAAGCAGGAGCTAAATTGGCCACCTAACCAACACAGAGGCCAAGTTGAGTAAATTCCAGTATACGTAGAATATATTCCACAAGAAACCTGCCATTTACGGGAACACTTCAGACGGGTAGGCTATGGGACATTCCTGTACGTCCAGTACAGTCAAACAGGCATTAGGAATGAATGCCTTAGTCATATACATGTGGTAAATGATACACACTACATGCTGTAGGGAACATACTGTGGACACATATGGTATCCAGACATACTGCACAGTAAAACACACACAGATCTAATGTTCTTACCGTTGACTTACAGCAGCACACGTTACTAATCAGACACTAAAGGGACATGCCCAACAGAGGAAGTGACCAGTCATAATAACACACGGCCACCTTCCCATAAATCCACACAAACTACGATCTGACTCTACTCTGTGGTCAGAGCCTTTTCTCTTAGGACCGCATACCCACATAAAACAGGCGCTGTACAGTGTAACATAGGGACATACTAATTATATAAGTGTACACCGAGTGTACAAAACATTATGAACACCTGCTCTTTCCATGACATAGACTGACCAGTTGAAAGCTATGATCCCTTATTGATGTCACTTGGTCAATCCACTTCAAATCCGTGTAGATGAAAGGGAGAAGACAGGTTAAAGAAGGATTTTTAAGTCTCGAGACAATTGAGACATGGATTGTGTATGTGTGCCATTCAGAGGGTGAATGGGCAAGACAAAAGATTGAAGTGTCTTTGAACAGGGTATGGTAGTAGGTGCCAGGCACACCGGTTTGTGTCAAGAACTACAACGCTGCTGAGGTTTTCACGCTCAACAGTTTCCTGTGTGTATCAAGAATTGTCCACCACCCAAAGGACATCCAGCCAACTTGACACAACTATGGGAAGCATTGAGTCAACATGGGCCAGCATCCCTGTGGAACGCTTTCGACAACTTGTAGAGTCTATGCCCTGTTCTGAGGGCAAAAGGGAGAGGGGGTGCAACTCAATATTAGGAAGATGTTCTGAATGTTTTGTACACTCAGTGTTTATAGATTCTGCATGGAATTAAATAAATAATGTAAATATAAGTCAGGCACGTTACCCTAAATGATACAGTCAGTAACATTACCCTAAATGATACAGTCAGTAACATTACCCTAAATACAAGGAAATGTTAGTCAGTAACTTTAGAACGTTATACTAAAACAACTGAACCATGTCTATAGAACACATAAAGACAGTTTCACCGTCGCTTGAAGATGGTAGTGAGTCCCTGTTGGGACTATTCCATTGGTTCCATTGTACCAGGCAAACTAAATCAAGTACAGATGAAGTATTTGTATGTATTAGAAGTATGTAGTTGACCCCAGGTGTGGTAGGCAGTACCTTACATTTCACATTGACATTTTAGGTATTAAGCAGACACTCTTATCCAGAGCGACTTACAGGAGCAATTAGGGTTAAGTGTCGTGCACATCGACAGATGTTTCACCTAGTCGGCTCGGGATTCGAACCAGCGACCTTTCGGTTACTGGCCCAACACGCTAACGGCTAGGTACTGCCACCATAGACCTCCTCATCATCTACCTTCTCATCATAAACGATGCCTGGGCGTATCTCGGGGCCTGGTATCCCGGCGTGCCCTCCACCCCCAGTGCCCCCTGGTGGAAGGACTGGCGCGAGATGCCGTAGTCCGACAGCTTGATATTCACCAGGTCACACACCTAGGATGAGACAAAGAATGATTATACCATTTTTACTACGGGAGGGCCAAAACACTTCTGGTCTTCATCCTCTCCTAATCAGGGACTGATTCAGACCTGGACATTTACATGTTAGTCATTAGCAGACGCTCTCAGAGCGACTTACAGTTAGTGAATACATATATATATATATATATTTTTAACTGGGTGGAAACGAACCCACAACCTGGCGTTGCAAACGCCATGCTATCAACTGAGCTACATCCCTGCCGGCCATTCCTCCCTACCTGGAGAGGGAATTCGTCTGGGGGCTGCGACAGAGCCTGGATTCGGGATCTCTAGTGGCACAGTTAGCACTGCGATGCAGTGCCTTAGACCACTGCGCCACTCAGAGACAGACCACTCGCCCCAGGGACACCAGGTGAGTGCAATTAACTACCAGGTAAAAACAGAAAGACAGAAGTGTTTTGGCTTTCCAGGACTGGAATTGAACAACCCAGGCTTAGGGGCTAGGGAATAGTGGCTAGGGTCGATTTGGAATTCAGCCCTTCATACTAGTCACCTACCTCCAGGGACCACACCAGGATGTTGTCTGACTTGAGGTCACAGAAGATTATGTTCTTCCTGTGCAGGTAGGCCAGCCCCGTCTGCGATCTGATAGGCTGCCCTGAAGGTGAGCATGACCCAGGGGCATGTACCTGGAGCCTGATGGGGAGGGAGAAGGGTGGAGTTAAAAGGGGAAGTTGGAAATGTTTTCAGAACTTGTCTCTCTCTCTCTCTCTCTCTCTCTCTCTCTCTCTCTCTCTCTCTCTCTCTCTCTCTCTCTCTCTCTCTCTCTCTCTCTCTCTCTCTCTCTCTCTCTCTCTCTCTCTCTCTCTCTCTCTCTCTCTCTCTCTCTCTCTCTCTCTCTCTCTCTCTCTCTCTCTCTCTCTCTCTCTCTCTCTCTCTCTCTCTCTCTCTCTCTCTCTCTCTCTCTCTCTCTCTCTCTCTCTCTCTCTCTCTCTCTCTCTCTCTCTCTCTCTCTCTCTCTCTCTCTCTCTCTCTCTCTCTCTCTCTCTCTCTCTCTCTCTCTCTCTCTCTCTCTCTCTCTCTCTCTTCTCTCTCTCTCTCTCTCTCTCTCTCTCTCTCTCTCTCTCTCTCTCTCTCTCTCTCTCTCTCCCCCCCCCCTCTCTCTCTCTCTCTCTCTCTCTCTCTCTCTCTCCTCTCTCTCTCTCTCTCTCTCTCTCTCTCTCTCTCTCCCTCTCTCTCTCTCTCTCTCCCCTCTGTACCTTTATGTCGGTCCTCCAGCACAGTGTTGAGGCTGCCCAGGGGAGCCAGCTGCAGGGGCGAAGCAGAGCGGGTGGATACTGATTCCCACCAGGGCCACGATGCACGGGTGCTGCAGGGAGTGGAGCATGCTGAGCCTCCTGGCGGAACTCTGAGAAGCTCCGGCACGCGTCCATGGACTGGAAGTGCTTCATCATGGTGTCTGGTGGAGGGAGGGGGGTCAGGAGAGGAAGAGGTGGGTGTGGGAGGGAGGAGAGGAGAGATAACAGTCACACATCAAATCAAATTGTATTTGTCACGTGCCGAATACAACAGGTGTAGACCTGGGGGGGGACATCATGTCTCGCTCCATCCACCAACGCCACGTTGCACCACAGACTGTCCAGGAGTTGGCGGATGCTT